>NW_027468564.1:17613990-17826490 GCF_046254945.1 Alosa pseudoharengus | reverse complement strand
CGAAGTCTACCCCTTGGATGTGATGTTTTCTCACGCTGAAAGTGTCCATTTGGAAGTTGCACCACCCTTTGGGATTGTGAAAATGATACAGTGGTACCGCCAGAAAGTTCTGGAACCAAAGGTTCTGATTCTAGAGTGGAAAGGGAAAGGAGAATCTGTGCCATTGCCAAAAGACCTGAGGGGCCGAGTGAACGTGTCCACAACTGACGGCTCTCTGACCATATCCAACCTCACAGCAGAGGACAGTGGAGTGTACACATGGAGTGTCTACAAGAACCATGAGTGTTCTGAGGGAAGCATCCGCCTTGTGTACAGGGATCTGTTTGGGATGCACTCTCCTTTCTACAGAGCGTACGCTCCACTGATGGGCTGTGTGCTGCTGGGGCTGGTCACTGCTGTGATCTGGTTCAAGCTGAGGAGCAGAAGAGGAGAGCAGACCTCTGGACGTCAGAGCAGAGAGGGTCAGCAGAGTGGAGATGAGGTGGAGATGGCTGAACTCAGCACCTGAACTCAACACGCTTCTCTCTCCTGTGTCTGCTGTACATGGTGTAGTAAGACCATTAGTGTACAGTATGCTGTATTAACATTTTTTGATTCTGTTTCTGTTTTTTGTTTTAATTCTGAACCTTTTTACATATCACATTTGTAAGATATTACAGAATTACAGAATGTAGTGTGTTCCAGTTTTCCAGTTTTCTTTTATTTGTCTTGTTGAAATTGTGTATTTTTACATTTTAAAGTCTAGAGGAAAAATAGTGGGTGTGATTGGGCCAATTGCTCTGTCAGTTAGCATTGCACTAGCTGAGCTGTGCTTTAAACCAGTACTCCTTAAAAACGCGACCAGTGGATCTTTTTTACTGACACCCAAAAGAACGAAGGCCGACGACACCAGCCCCAATGACAACCGAAAATACTGTAAGTCATTTTTTATGTTTCTTCACAGAGTCAAGGCCAATGAGT
This sequence comes from Alosa pseudoharengus, assembly GCF_046254945.1. Classification (NCBI taxonomy): domain Eukaryota; kingdom Metazoa; phylum Chordata; class Actinopteri; order Clupeiformes; family Clupeidae; genus Alosa; species Alosa pseudoharengus. Next base: position 17,825,530 of record NW_027468564.1, on the reverse strand, counting down.
CTGAGTTTGAAGAAATAATAAATAGCATATTATTTTCTTTTAAAAATCATTGAAAATGGGTCCCACAGATCTGTACACCTTAATGGCATAACTGTCAACATTGAACATTGAAAATAAGGGAGATGTCCTGGGTTTCTCACCCAAAATATGGGAACATTTCAACATTGGTCTTTCTGTTGCTATCCTTCTGCCGAAAGCAAGAATTCAGACTAGAAGGCAAAACAATGCTTTGTTTCTCACCCAAAATACGGGAACATTTCAACATTGGTCATCATGTTGCTATTCCTCTGCCGAAAGCAAGAATTCAGACTAGAAGGCAAAACAATGCTTTGTTTCTCACCCAAAATACGGGAACATTGGTCTTTCTGTTGCTATCCTTCTGCCGAAAGCAAGAATTCAGACTAGAAGGCAAAGCAATGATTTGTTTCTCACCCAAAATACGGGACCAATTCAACATTGGTCATTCTGTTATCTCTCTGCCGAAAGCAAGAATTCAGACTACATTCAGAAGGCAAAGCAATGATTTGTTAACATCTGTTTCGCTGGAAAGAGAAGGGAGCAGCATCAGAACAACAGTGCAGAGATTGACAGGTCCAATTGTAGGGCTTATATTATGAGAGTATAAAAATATGTGTAGCACTCGGCTCAGAAATATGGTTTATGGTCAGTGGGAAAACAGTTAAAATAACATTATGTGAGAAACCTGGAAAAAATGGGCTGGTTGACACGTAAGTAATTCTTTCCTTTTGCAAATTAAACTATTTTTGCAATACAGGTTAAATGAACGCTTTCATGGCCAACCTGTGTGTGTAATACATATTTTGGATAAATCAGTTTGATTGTATTCCCAATAAACACAAATTCACTATGGATAAATTCCCTTTGGACTAAACATGCAGTTACTCCTGTCACCCTGTAGAGGGAGCCATAGTCAGTGCAGCTCTGCACAATAGTTCCCATTGCAGGATTTGACCTCTGACCTGGAGTCAGTTGGTATTAGCAGCTCGTAATAAAGATGAACAGAAGAGCATTTACGGAGACTGGAGTCAGATCAGCAGTTTGGGGAGAGAAAACAGACGTGAAATGTGTGTGTGTGTGTGTGTGTGTGTGTGTGTGTGTGTGTGTGTGTGTGTATTTCTGTGCCATCAAACTGCAGTGTGTGTTCAGCCTCAGAGAGGGGAATGAAGAGGGGGTTGTGGTTTTAAAGGTGTGAGGGGGAGGGGCTTTCTTTTGAGTTGATGGGAGGATGAGGACTTTGTGGTTGAGAAAGAGAGAGAGAGATAAAGAGAGAGAGAGATGGGGATGTGAAGAGTTTAAAACGATTCTCTCTCTCTGACACACACACACAAGCATACACACATGCGCAAGCACACACAAACACACACACACACACGCACACACACACACACACACACAAGCACAAGCACACACACACACACACACAAACACACACTCACACACAAGCACACACACATGCACAAGCACACACACACAAACACACACACACAAGCACACACACACACACACACACTCACACAAGCAAGATTTCAGAATTCCTACCCTACACATGTAGGCACTGATTTAAATGGAATTCTTGGCTGTTGTGAGTGAGCAGGATCGCATCTCTCATCCTTGATTCCTCCTTGATCCGTAATTCCTCCACCAGGAAGGAAAGAAGGGAGGTTTGACCAATCAGAGAAATGAGAAGAAGGAACAAAGGGAGGTTTGACCAATCAGAGAAATGAGAAGAAGGAACTAAGGGAGGTTTGACCAATCAGAGAAATGAGAAGAAGGAACTAAGGGAGGTTTGACCAATCAGAGAAATGAGAAGAAGGAACAAAGGGAGGTTTGACCAATCAGAGAAATGAGAAGAAGGAACTAAGGGAGGTTTGACCAATCAGAGAAATGAGAAGAAGCCGTAGTGTCTGACAGTGACTTTCCAGAATCAGCATAATATGGCAAAGATAAGAAGACGTAACTGTTCACGTAATAATTAGTTATAGTGAAGAAAATGCACATATACTGTTATGTTGTCACAAACATCTCCTCAAAATACTCTAACAAACACATGTTCATGCATATACACAGAAACACAAGATATATGCGGTACAAGCCGTACACATACTTTATGGACATGAAGTTAGAGGGATGACCAAGAGAGAGGAAGAGTGAGACCTGGATTCTGACATCAGTGTTATTTTCATTCATGCAGTACGTGCTATATGACTATAACTAGAAGAGACATACATGAATGAGGAGGAAAGAGTTAAACATTCATGACAAGATGAGTTGCTTTGCTGGTGATGGTATGAACACACCTTAAACCTCCCGAGGCAGAACAAGTCCAGACAGTTCTCTACAGGGAGCGTCTGAGACTCAAGGACATTACAAGAGAATAAATCTCAAAACTGTAAGTTCCTTTGTTTACTAAATATGAGTTGTATGCAATGTTTATTACATTTCTCTTGATGTCTGGAGGTGTCTGGAATCCAATTTGTGGCCCTGGCAGTTAAAGGTTAGAGCAGAATGGTGATCAAAGTGCCCATAGATTTCCAACTATTGATCCTGTTACAGTATAAAGCAACATGGTCACGGTGGTCAGATCTATTAGAACGTCACAGAAAGAAGCCTGAGTTCAACTTTACCACCTTGTTTTGAATTGTATGCCTGGAAGATGCAACCTATTTAGTTGTTATGATAGTTCCTTCATGTATAAACGTATAACACTTCTCTTCCTGGACACCAGATCAATAATTCTAGGCATTTCACTTCTGATTGCATCAACAGGACTAGACTAGACATTCTAGTTTGATTTTTGTTTAGTTTGTGTAAGTCTTTAATCAAACTCACTGTTATTTGATCAAACTGTGTGGAATTAAAAGTGGGGTGTTAGAGAGAGGATGAAAAGGATCATGATGAGGAGGGTGGAGATAAGAGCAGCATATGTCCATGGTGTGTGTGATGAGATTTGTCAGTCATTTGTGTGAAGAAGGAGTTAAACCAGGGGTCTCAAACTCCCAGCCCGCGGATCAAATCCGGCCCGCGTCCGGCCCAATTCCAGCCCGCGACCTATGTCAAAAAATTAATGTAATCCGGCCCTTGAGGGTATTTTTAATTGCGACAAACAACGATAGGCCTACTGATTGAAATAGACAATAGATCCCAGTACGGTGACAAATCTCATTTGTACTCTCCTCCACTATTTGCTAGACATCCAAAGCTTGATTCAAAACCAAAATCGCTACACAAAGTTTTCAGGAAATACTTGTAGGCTATTACACGCGATAAACACAAAGACGTGCATTTGTAGGCCTAATGACGCGGAAGCATGCAGGCCATAGTTTTGCACAAATTGAAGCAGAAATAGGCCTACACAAAACGTTCACGTGTGATGAAGTCTTGGGAAGGCTTGGGTAACTATTCACCTATTCTGATTCTGAAGGAGAATATCCTTTTGGAGATTATGATCGATCGTCTATTGACAGTGATAGTCACGGTGCGTCTGTGAATGGAGGTGCGTCTTTGCGTATACGACGGTGTCCACTAAGCATACCGTGCTTATTTCGACCCTCTGCCCAACATAGCTTGGAGGTCTCAGTGGTAATCGTGATGATAGTGTCCGTAATGGACGTGGTACAGACAGCAGGGGTAGGCCTAGTAGAAATAGGGCTCTGAAGAACTACAAAGTTACCCGCGATAGGAACTGATTTGACCAGGATACTTTATTGTAGGCCTTGTGGTTATAGGCTAGTAATAGTTTACTATTGTTGGTACATCTTGGGTGGTTTCCTGTTAATATTTGTATTTGGTGTGAAACACACACATAGGCCTACCTGTTTTGTATGCTTTTTTGTTTGTTTTTATAATTTGTATTAATATTTATTTTAGCATTATTTTATTTATAAGCTAAGGTTGCTAGCACAGGTGTCTAAAAATAGATAAAAAGACTTGCACTTTCTGTTTGTAGTTTTGTGTTTGAAAATACAGTATTTGAAAAAAAACATTGCATTTTAGGAAATAGCCGTTCTTTTTTAGTATTATTCTACACTGACGTGGCCCTCCAATCAGATGACATTGGCAGAAGTGGCCCCCAGCTCATTTGAGTTTGAGACCCCTGAGTTAAACATTTATGACAAAATGTTTTGCTCTTTATATTCGGACCGCGCATCATCCTTCTGTGTTCTCTACAGGGAGCGGCTCATGTGTGTCCTGGGGAATCGTTGACCAAAAATTCAGAAAGTTGACAAAAAAACAACTTGCGCTTGCGGTAATCATAATAGATAAAATCATTCTATTAAACAAGCTCAAAACAGGTTAAACATTCATGACAAGATGACTTATTGGTTCTGTGGTTGATCATCAGTGTTATTTTCATTCATGCAGTACATGCTATATGTCTATAACTAGAAGAGACATACATGAATGAGGAGGAAAGAGTTAAACATTCATGACAAGATGAGTTGCTTTGCTGGTGATGGAATGAACATAATTTAACCTCCTGAGACAGAGCAAGTCCAGCCAGTTCTGTACAGATGACTTCTTGGTTCTGTGGTTGATCAGCAGACCTTATCCTCCTGAGACAGAACAAGTCCAGACAGTTCTCTACAGGGAGCGCCTGAGACTCAAGGACATTACAAGAGAATAAAACTCAAAACTGTAAGTTTCTTTGTTTACTAAGTGAGTTGCATGCAATGTTTATTACATTTCTCTTGAGGTTTGGAGGTGTCTGTACGTAACATTTGTTTAATGTTTGTATGGAGTCCTATTTGTGGCCCTGTATAAAGTAATAGTATATACACACCGATTTTGCCAGGGCTTCAGCCCCGAATGTTTTGAGTGTAGCCCCGAATGTATTTTGCAAAGTTGACTAACAAATATGAAACCATTATTCCAATTGTGCATTGAAACTTTGAGATGAGATGGACCTATTTATCAAACATAAAAGCAGGACATGGGTTTCCTCTCACTCTCCTTCATGCAGCAGATCTAACTTGAACGTTACCATAAAACATAATTTGGAACGTATACTTAGAGCGTACGTGCACGAGAGAAAGAGAGTGAGAGAGAGTCAGTCAGTTCCAGAGTTGGGCATGTCATTGTTTGCATTTGGTATAAGAAAGTTATAAGGAAATCATAACGGCAACAAAGACAAGGAGGTGGTGAAGTTCTCTCATTTAGGCTACAAATTCAGGTTTGTGATCAGCCTGCCCAGCACTCCCTCGCCTACAGTTTGGAGCTGGCCAAACAGTGCTGGTCTATCTTGGCTCTTGGCATTCGGAGGTAAACCAATCAGCATGTAGAGTGGCTATATTAACTCATTGAATGCCAAGCTGTTTTCGGAAGCTTTGTCCTAGCGTGCCAGCAATCTAGACCATTGTTGATGATTTTTGTACAGCCACAGCATATTCTGTGTTATAGCTATGAACACATACAATGGCTCGTTTGAAAGGTGAGACTTTAAGCTCTCAGTGGATGCAAACCGTGTATTTCTATACACTTCTGTTCCTGAGAAATCGCAAGCTAAACAGTGGCTAGTTTTCATCAAAATCGCTGTTTGTTTTCTAGAAATGGAGATATAACATCTTTCATGAAATATGAAGTGTTGCCTGTAAAGTTTCCGGGAAGTGACCTGGCGAGACTGCCACCTAGTGATAGACCCACGAAAATGGCCTGGTTTTGAGCTGACGTGCATGCGTCACTGATTCGACCCAAAGCGGCAACCGAGTTATGATAAAATGTCCAGATAAAATGTCCAGATTGTGCGTTTTCATGAGTTTTCGATCGTCATATATTTAATTTCCATTCATCACAGAGTTCCCAAAATCACATATAAGGTGTGTTAGAGTGTCTACTTTCGTAATTTAAAAAAAAAAGCTAAAAAAGTAATATTATGTTTGTGGCACTCAACGCATAGGAAGGAAAAACGTAATATTAAGTGTTTGGCACTCAATGAGTTAACTTCAGCTTTGAAAGCCGACGTCATAGCTGCATACCTTTGTTTGGCCTCCTACCTGCTGTGCATGCATCCAGTGACATTCCTGGACTACTGTCGGTCGCAGAACATGGGCCTCATAACCAACCTCATCTGATCGTTGTGCACATAAGTCTGAATGAAAAGCAGCACTGTTTGAAGCCTGGAAATATTGTAAACAAAGTAGCTTAATTTGCTAGTTTATCTAGTCTACTAGTTAGACTGTTCAGTTTCCCCACGTGTGTTTAAGTTTCAAATGAATACTTTTTCTCCTTGGGACAGGCCCGTTTCAGTCTTGGAAAATACTTTTCCATTTGCATCGGGATTTAAATGATTAGAACTTAGCAGTCAATTTGAATGCAACAGTTTTGAACAAATTCGTGCAGCGTGCTAATGATGCTAACCAGATTTAATATCAATTTAGTCAGTCGTCTTGCACGATTGTGAATGTTTGGATTACATTTGCATGAGGAGGGATGTGCCTGTTGAGAGGGAGAGAGAGAGTCCCCATTGTGTCCTTCATTTTGTCCCCTAGGTTATATCTGTGGCCTGAAATGCCTTGTATGTGAAAAAAAACTTCTTCCACTTTTGAATTGATTTCCTCAGCATATTAGGTCATATCATAGATTATTATGGCCATTATTTGAACAGTGAAAATAATAATAAGAGTTTTTGAACTTTAATGTCACTAATGCTGATTATTCAATGATTCATTTGAATTTAAATATTTAAAATACTTTCACAGCAAAAAATATATATGCGATTAATTTAGCCCTTAAACAGGCAACGTGCACCAGGAGATATATACTTTTTAACATCCTCTGGGGGGCATTTCTAAAAACAAATTCCAAATCAAGTTGATCAAAAGTCCTGTCTGTTATCAGTCTGTAGGTCACATGACTTGGTTCAGGTTGTTTGTCATTATGTAGTTAGCTTGGTCAGAAATCAAAATGGCCACCAGCGGTAGCGCACATGCTAACCAAGTGGTGAGTAATTTCATATAAATCATCATATTAACTCATATAACTGATCATGACTATTGTCTAAATATATTGATAAAGAAAAAAAAAGCCTAACTGTGTTTGTGGAGTTAGTTTAGTAACTTTGAAATGTATGTATCCCCCAAGATACGTTGCCAGATTAGGGTATAACATTTGGTCAATGGGTATTCTGTGTAGTATTGAAAATGTAGTTTCAAACAGGAAGATATGCTAATATACACTGCAAAAAGAGATGTTGTCATGTACAGCAGTGGTTCTTAAACTTTTTGTCTGGCAACCCCACAAAAAAGTATGGCGAGGTCTGGCGACCCCACTTTCCCCAAACCCATTCTAAGTCCTTACTCAAATACCCCCCTCAAACGTTAACAACTAAATCAAGCAAAAACTAGAAAGCAAAGTCATTTGTTTTATTTACTCCATATGAACAAGAGCCGAGAAAACCAAACAATCACGATTAAACAAGTGTAGGCTGCCGCCACATCAGATCAGAGCGCTATGTGCGTAGCGCGCGCGCACACACAAGCACGCACACATACACATGCAGCATTAGGCCTACAACGTTACATTAATTATATTTATGGCGATAACAATAACAGTATTTTTTATTTCCCTTTTCTGGTTTACTATCTTTAACAATTTCAATGGGAAGGGTGGGCATGCTTCCGTGAACATATAGCAAGTTAATTCTAGGAGGAATGCTGCATACGGCGACACAGAGATTTTCCTCCACGGTGCTGTATTTTGAGATGTCGTTTCATTTTGACAGGTTTTAAGCTCTCATTCGCCAGAACATCGCCGCAAATCACACATTGTGGGTGGTCGAGGTTATCTTTAACTTGGCAAGTGAATGCATATTTCAAAAATTCTTTCTGATAAAGCCGACGCGCCGTTTGTTATTTTTTATTCTCACCGGCCTGTAGACTTGTCCCATCTGAGGATCGAGGAGGAGTAGACGCACTGGTAGATGACACTAACGAGCTTTTGTTCAATTTTTTAAGCAGCCACCTGTCCATTTTGGCTAGTAGGCTACCTATGTTTTTTGTTTTGTTTTACTTAAATTAGCGGGAACAAGTTGAGTTTGCATAGTGGGAGCAGATTGTTTCTATCAGCGGACCAGTAGCCCATAGGCTGAACCAGATCTCGTTGAAAGACGAAAACATTTCTCTCTCTTCTCTTAACTGCGTGTAAATAAGAAAAAGGCAGAAAAGGCAAATATTATTTCCCTTTGTTTCACCTAATAATAATTTCAGACTGAATACAGAAAATAATTGGCGACCCCACGGAAGTTTTTGGCGACCCCATTTGGGGTCGCAACCCCTAGTTTAAGAATCACTGTCTTAGACCCTCTCCTCTGATATACTCTCCAGCCCTGGGTAAGCTCCAGTCCTGTCCCTGGCTTTTCCCATCTTTCCTCAGCCATTAATCTGATGAGCACATTCTGGTCTGTGTGTGCGTGTATGTGTGTATGACTGTGTTTGTGTGTGTGTGTATACATGTGTGTCCAGGCCTTGTTGGCCATTTGTGTCAGTGCCATAGTGGCAAAGATTCTGACTGTCTGGAGAGAACCCACTCCCTGATGTAGCTTCAAGTTGTTCAATATTCATAGTTCATATTGTTAAATTTTCACTTCTTCAAGTTCACGTTTTTCACATGTTTAAGAGATCGTTACCTTCACTGTTCATACATAACTGGAGCTAGTTATTTTCAAGTAATGCATGCACAACACATATGGAACATGGAACCCCCGAACAAAAAAAAGAGGCCGAACAAAATCGACACCCCCCTCCCCCTGTAAAACTGGCTGTATCTTGGAAAGTATTGATCTTACATAAGAGTAATTTTACAGTGTGTCTCCTGGGTAACATAGCAGGGCCGCAGTCACCATAGACTTTGGGGGGGACGTGTCCCAATATTCAGACGTGACCAAAATGTCCCCCCCAATATTCGGACATAGAAAAATAAATAAAGAAAAAAACGCTATAGGCTATTACAGGAAACCAACAAGTCCCGCCATCTGAAATGCAATCAAACGTAAATAACGCACAAATTAGTGACCTGTTGATGGTTTCAGAGAGAGTAGCCTACACAGTGAGTGATTTGTCCTGGACGTTTTGCGTTTGATGCGTGCACTATCAAAAGCTTCCTGCACCCTGCTGTGGTGCAGGCTGTCAACAATATCGCAAAAGATACCAGTACAATTCTCACAAAACTTGTTGGAAAGGTGTAGCACTGTCTAAGGAAACCCCATTAATTTTTGAAGCTGATCAGACTCAAAGGGAACTTTGAAGCAATTCCATATTGTAGCCTATTTTCTCGCAATAATAGCGAAAGTGAAACGTAGTGTCCTTTTATTTGAATTTGTGCGTGCCTGTGTCATTCATTTCTTTCACATGTCTTACAACATAAATAATGCATTCATATGCTAGTAGTAATGTCAGAAATGAACCGGTTTATAAGCCTCTTAGAAATGGTTGTTGCATCTTGCATGTTACATTTAGATGCGCGCTCAATCGCGCATCCATGCAGGCAAAACGTAGCACTCAAATGTGGCGACGGCACAAAAGTTGAAAAAACTTTTACAATGGCGGCGATAGCCTACAGTTAATGTGAATTGCGGACAATAGCCAAAGAAAGGAATTTCCACTTCCATTCACCAAATAAAGTCTGTGTTTCTACATGTTAACACAAAACGTAATTTCTGTCAGAAACCAGCCTATAATGCATAGGGTAACTTGAGGTGAGTCAGACAGATGAGGGACCTGACTTAGTAGGCTATCTTGAATCCCATCCCTTTCAAGCTACCTTAAAATTGTGTGATTAGCCGCCAGAATAATAAAATCAAAATACAAAATATGATTGGGCTATAGGTCCAAACCTATGAGTAAGCATTCAGTATTCAGTGTAATATAGAGGTTATCAAAGATACTCTAGTTTGTATTTTCTTTTAAAATATACATTTTGGAGACAAATGGAGTCATACCACAGGTCTATATCCAGGGATGGATTATTGAATGGACCTACTGGGCCCAAGAGCTCAGGGGGCCCTGAAGCCTAAGACTGTGTGAAGTTGCTTCTCCGCCCTTCTCTTCTATTTCCACAAAACTCACAAGTCGTCATAATATAGGTCAATTTTTTTACGTTTTCCGGGGAAGTATGCCCCTGGGCCCCCCTATCTTAACTGGGGAGGGTTTTTTTGCATCTATGCCCAGGGGTTCATAATCCATCCGTGCCTATGTCCGTCAAAAGTTTGGTATATCCTAATTGACTGACTTAACTAATGACTTGTTTGTGATTTTAATAATATTTTTGCATGGCAGGAAATTTATTGAAATTCTGTTATTGAAATTCACACCGCACCACAGATTTGGTCCCCCCCCCAATGTTGACATCATGGCTACGGCCTTGTAACATAGGTACACCTGGTAATTTTTTCAGAATTTTTTGAGACCTAAGTGCGTGGGCCCTGGTTGAATTGACGTGGAATGACCCTCTTGTTGTTAATATGTTCTTGTTTTCACCGTTCTAACTGTATCTTTGGATGGTAACATTGTTAATCCTTTAATGCATAACCTGGGTCAAAAGTGACCCGGATGACTTAAAATGTTGAATATTTTTGCGATAAATTGATTTCATCATCCAGTATTCCATGAATTCCTCAATTAACTTGTTTTTAACCATTACATATCTCTATTTTCATTTTTCCATTCTTTATTTTTTAGAAAAAGTCGTTTATGTATCACTACCCCTTTAATAGGCTACTACTGGCCAATCCTCTCCAATTGTTTAGAATTGGACTCTGGGCGTTTGGAAACAGCTGAGGGAGGAGGCTACTTGAAACTGCGAATTTCGGTCGGTGTGAGAGAGCGGACTTTCAGTTGACAGTAATTAACAACCTTTTGAACAATCTAAGCTGTGCGAACGTCAGAGGGCGGTCTACGCTGATTCATCATTAGTGAGACACGAGGACAGCTGCATGCAATTCCTGTCAGCATAACAATAGAGGCTGTTGCCGAAGCGTCAGCGTAAGCGTCAGCCCTCGTTTCAGCCGTCCTCGTGTAAGACGGACGCGGTCAAGACAAGCAAGTTTACCTGTGCAAGTTCACCGAGCACAGGCGCCGACAAAGGCAAAAATGTGCCATTCCACCATATCTGTTATCACAGGCCATCGCAGAAAACGGCATCATGCCAAAAGGGGCAGAAATCGCCTTAACCTACAGCAACTTAAACGGTCCTCACCTACAGAAACCTCCTTCTCCATGGGCTTGTGGAACTGTCAATCCGCAGTCAACAAAACAGACTTCATAGCTGGCTATGCCAACCACCTTTCGTTGGAACTCCTTGCTGTCACTGAGACTTGGATAAAACCAGAGAACACAGCCACCCCGGCTGCACTCTCCACTAATGGAAATTCACCCCGCTACTGCCTTCAAACAAATATGTCTCATTCGAATTCCATGCCATCACAGTGAACGCCCCAGCAAAACTCTACGTGCTGGTCATCTACCGCCCTCCAGGCCAACTAGGCGACTTTTTGGACGAACTTGACACTCTGCTGTCCCCCATCCCTGAGCATGACTGTCCGCTTCTTGTTCTCGGCGATATGAACATCCACTTAGATGCCCCAGGCTCAGCGGACTTTTTGGCCCTGATCCACTCCTTTGACCTCAAACTGGTTCAAAGCCCACCGACACACAAAGCTGGCAAAGAGCTTGACTTGATCTTCACTCGGAACTGCAGCACAGACACCCTCACGGTGACGCCTCTCCATCTTTCTGACCACTTCTTCATCCAGTTCAACGTCAGCCTGACAGAACAGCCTCCGGCTCCTCAGCCGATGGTCACGTTCCGCCGCAACATCCGGAACCTGTCTCCAACGCACTTTTCCTCTGTGGTTGCCTCAGGTCTACCTCCACTCAACACCTTCGCCTCTCTGGAGGTTAATGAGGCCACAGACTCGCTCTGCTCCACACTGAGCTCGTGTCTAGACGAGCTGTGCCCTCTTACCACAAGGCCAGCTCGATCCAAACACTCTCATCCATGGCTAAATGATACCCTCCGATCGCAGCGCACCAAACTCAGAGCCGCGGAGAGGAAATGGCACAAATCCAAACTAACTGATGACCTCAAAAACTACCAGACACTCCTGACCTCCTTCTCAGCCAGCATCACTCCTGCTAAGACGGCTTTCTACAATGACAAAATCAACAGCGCTACAGACACTCGAAAACTTTTTTCAACCTTCAAATCGCTACTCAACCCTCAGATGCCTCCTCCTCCATCCAGCCTTACTGCAGATACCCTCGCCTCATTTTTTACAAACAAAGTGGCGGCAATCAGCAGTCAATTCTCTACATGCCCACTCAACGCATCTGACTCAGATACCGCACTCCTACAACCTCTAGGGACTGCTAGATCATCTTTTTCAGCATTCATGCCTCTCTCCGAGAATGAAGTATCTAGACTCCTGACATGCAGCCGTCCTACCACATGCTCGCTGGACCCTATACCTACGAGCCTACTTCAGTCCATCAGCCCGACCATCGCACCAGCTATCACACATGTGATCAATGCCTCACTAACCTCCGGCACATTTCCAACAGTGTTCAAAACACCGTTACTTAAGAAAGCTTCTCTCAACCCTGCTCAAGTCGAGAACTACCGCCCTGTCTCACTCCTGCCTTTCCTATCCAAAGGCATTGAACGAGCAGTCTCCAAACAGGTCTCTGACTTCCTTTCACAGAACAACCTTCTGGATCCAAATCAGTCTGGGTTCAAAAGCGGCCACTCTACCGAAACGGCTCTGCTGTCTGTAACAGAAGCCTTAAAAGAAGCCAGGGCGACCGCTCGGTCATCAGTACTCATTCTGCTTGACTTATCGGCTGCCTTTGACACGGTTAATCACCGCATCCTTCTCTCTATACTCGCCAACATGGGAATCTCTGGTTCTGCTCTCTCCTGGTTTGAATCCTACCTCACAGGACGCTCGTTTAACGTATCATGGCTTGGTCAGCTATCTGCACCTCACCATCTCACCACAGGGGTCCCCCAGGGCTCAGTACTGGGCCCCCTTCTCTTTGCTATCTACACCACCTCCTTGGGACAGATTATCCGTTCGCATGGCTTCTCATACCACTGCTATGCAGACGACACACAGCTCTATCTGTCCTTTCCACCTGATGACCCCTTGGTTTCAGCACGGATCTCGGATTGCCTCTCAGACATAGCTACATAGATGAAGGCACACCACCTCCAGCTGAACCTCTCAAAGACTGAACTGCTGGTCCTCCCAGCTAAACCTACCATACACAACGACATCAACATCAAATTTGACTCCCTGTCTGTTTCACCTACCAGGACTGCAAGAAATCTAGGAGTTGTTCTCGACAACCAACTAAACTTCTCAGATCATGTTGCCTCAGTTGCCCGGTCATGCCGTTTCGCACTCTACAACATACGGAAAATCAGGACTTACTTAACTCAAGATGCCACCCAACTTCTGGTTCAGGCAATAGTCATCTCACGACTCGACTACTGCAACGCCCTCCTGACAGGTCTCCCAGCCTGCGCAGTGAAACCACTTCAGATGATCCAGAACGCGGCGGCGCGCCTGGTCTACAACCAACCCAAGAGGGCACATGTTACCCCGCTACTCATCGTCAGCCAAATGTAATGTAATGTAATGTAATGTAATGCGCAACATGGGTCAAAAATGACCCGCATTCATTTCCTAACGTGACATCTAACAACTTGATAAAACAAATAGGCCTACATAGCCTAATTGTGACTTCAGTTTATTCATACATTCATTTCCATTCGTTATCCACCACCACTCAGACAGAGTGAATTAAAAAGCAAAAAAATAATAATTATGCTAAATGGATTTTCTGAGCACACTGTAATGTCTCACAACAGCCCAGAGTTCCGTTAACTGGTTTATTATCAAAAGCACAACGTGTAAGCATTAGAACACAACGGACCGTGTCTGGCCCAGAACTTGAAGAGGCCAAACCAATCACTATATCCCCAGCTCCCCCCCCCCAACCACCAGCGTGTCCGGGGTTATACATAGCTGATTGACAGCCAGTCGCTACAATACAATAAAACTAAATTGCATTAACACAAAATACACTGCGTGACGTCGTTAGGTAGGCTATGGGCATTCTGGGCTGTAGCTATATTTCTCTCCAATAAATATGTTCCAGTCAGATGTGTTCAAAAGGTATATTGTACAGCAACACACAACAACACAACGCATAGGCTAAACAAACAAACACACACAAAAGCAGTCAGCAGTCAATAATAATAAGGCGGGGCCTCCCTGTGGAGGTGGGAGGCCAGGGGTATTGGTTGAAAAAGGTTCTTTAGTCAAAAAAGACCTCTTCTTTAGTATAAGGCCACACAGACACAATAATATGATTCTTATGAATATGGCCATACAAAATCAACACCCCCCTCCCCCTGTAAAACTGGCTGTATCTTGGAAAGTATTGATCTTACATAAAAGTAATTTTACAGTGTCTCCTGGGTAACATAGGTAAACCTGGTAATTTTTTCAGAATTTTTTGAGACCTAATTGCATGGGCCCTGGTTGAATTGACGTGGAATGATCTACCTAGGGGTTAATAACACATGTGTACCCCAGGGTCAGGTTCAATGCCTTCCACCAGTGTTGTAGTCAAGTCACTATGCCTTGAGTCCGAATCCAAGTTTGAGTCATTCAGTGCTCAAGTCAAGTCACGAGTCTCTAAATTTAGCTCATGACTCGGTCTCAAGTCCAAGTCCTGGACTCGAGTACTACAACACTGCCTTCCAAAGTCAAAGTCAAAGTCAGCTTTATTGTCAATTTCTTCACATGTTCCAGACATACAAAGAGATCGAAATTACGTTTCTCACTATCCCACGGTGAAGACAAGACATATTTTACCAATTTAAGTCCACAGACAAACATAACATTCAAGTAAACAAAAAAGTAAGTAAATAAGTAAATAAGAGGGCACATATAATGAAAAAATAAGAGCAGCAAAATTTGGTTGAAATTGTGCATAGACAGTCAATAAAATACTAGTGCAAAGTCAGGCCAATAAAAGGCTGAGGTAGTTCTGTTTGACATAAGTAAGAAAGAAAGTGGCATAGTGGTGCAAGTTATGTAAGAGCAGCAGAAGTGTTGTGTTTTCAGGACAACAACAACAAGTTGCAAAGTGTACAAGTGTGCAAGTGGAGTAGTGCAGGCGGCCATTGTGGGTCCAATGTCCAGGATGTTATGTAGCTGAGGGTGGAGGGGGGAGAGGAGGGAGAGAGTTCAGCATCCTAACAGCTTGGTGTATGAAGCTGTTGGTGAGTCTGGTAGTGCGGGAGCGCAGGCTTCTGTACCTCTTCCCAGAGGGCAGTAGATCAAACAGATTGTGAGCGGGGTGACTTGCATCACTTTGTGTTAATGCAATTTAGTTTGGTCGCCTTGCGGGTGAGGTGGGAGGTGTAAATGTCCTTCAGGGAGGGGAGTGAAGCACCAATAATCCTTCCAGCTGTGTTCACTATGCGCTGCAGGGCTTTCCTGTTGTATTCAGTGCAGCTTCCGCCCCACACAGCGATACAGCTGGAGAGGATGCTCTCAATGGTGCCTCGGTAGAATGTGGTCATGATGGCTGGTGGAGCACTTGCTCGCCTGAGTTTCCGCAGGAAGTACAGGCGGCGCTGAGTTCTCTTCGCCAGTGATGCAGTGTTGGTGGTCCAGGAGAGGTCTTCACTGATGTGCACCCCCAGGAATTTGGTGCTGCTCGCTCTCTCCACCACAGCACCGTCGATGGTCAGTGGCAGGTGTTGGGTGTGACCTCTCCGGAAGTCAACAACAATCTCTTTGGTCTTGCTGACGTTCAGCAGGAGGTTGTTGTCCCTGCACCACGTGGTCAGATGGTCGACCTCCAACCTGTATTGAGTCTCGTCGCCCTTGGTGATGAGACCCACCAGAGTTGTGTCATCAGCAAATTTCACTATGTGATTGTTGCTGTAGGTTGCAGTGCAGTCATGCGTCAGCAGGGTGAAGAGCAGCGGACTGAGCACGCAGCCTTGGGGGGCCCCTGTGCTCAGTGTGATGCTGCTTGAGGTATTGTTGCCAACACGTACTACTTGAGGCCTCTGACAGAGGAAGTCCAGTAGCCAGTTGCAGAGGTAGGTACTGAGTCCCAGTTTGTCAAGTTTGCAGATGAGTTGTTGTGGTATTATGGTGTTGAATGCAGAACTGAAGTCTTTAAACAGCAATCTCACATATGAGTCTCTATTTTCCAGGTGTGTGAGGGCTGGGTAGAGGGCAGAGCAGATTGCATCCTCTGTAGACCGTTTGGCTCGGTATGCAAACTGGAAGGGGTCCAGGGTGGGGGGGAGAATGGATTTAATATGTGACATGACAAGCCGCTCAAAGCACTTCATGATGATGGGTGTCAGTGCCACAGGGCGGTAGTCATTGAAGCAGGATGGAGCAGTTTTCTTCGGCACAGGTATGATGGTGGCAGCTTTGAAACATGATGGGACGATGGCTTGCTTCAGGGAAGTGTTAAAGATGTCTGTGAAGACATCCTTAAGCTCCCCTGCGCAGTCCTTCAGCGCACGACCTGGGATGTTGTCTGGACCTGTTGCCTTACGGGTGTTGATAGCAGCAAGTGTCCTCTTCACGCTGTCGGCAGAGAGGCACAGGGGCTGCTCATGTAGAGGGGGATGGGTCTTCTGTGGGCAGGTGCTGTTTTGTGCTTCAAAGCGAGCAAAGAAGCGGTTCAGGTTATTGAGCAGAGGGATGTTGCTCTCACAGCTCTGTGGCGCGGGCTTGTAGTCCGTGAGGGCCTGAATGCCCTGCCATAGGCTTTGTGCGTTCCTGCTGTCTTTGAAGTGGGTGGTTATCTTGTGAGTGTATTCCTTTTTTGCTTCCTTGATGCCACGGGACAGGTTGGCTCTCGCTGTTCTCATGCCAGCTTCATCCCCAGCTCTGTAGGCTTTGTCTCTGGCCCTCAGCAGCCTGAGGACATCCCCTGTCAGCCATGGCTTCCAGTTAGCCCGAGTGATGATGTCTTTTGTGTGGGTCACATCATCGATGCACTTTGTGATGTAAGAGGTTACAGTGTCTGTATACTCCTCTATGTCTGTCTGGTTGTTGTAAGTGGCTGCCTGCTTAAACATTTCCCAGTCTGTTGTGTCAAAGCAGTCTTGAAGAGCATCAGAGGCTCCCTCAGGCCACACTTTTACCTGCTTACAAACCGGTTTGTTCGCTTTTACCCTTTGTCTGTATGCAGGCATTAGCATAACAGTGATATGGTCTGAAAGTCCAATGTGAGGGAGGGGGGTGGCTTTGTATGCTCCTTTGTGTGTAGTGTAGACCAGGTCCAGGATGTTATCTCCTCTTGTTGGAAAATCAACATGCTGGTGTAGCTTTGGAAGTACAGTTTTAAGATCAGCATGATCTTGTGTCCCACAAACAAGACCTCAGGCCGTGCAAAGGTGCACTTTGCATTTGGTGTTAGACCCACCTCCTGGAGTCGTGTCAAAACAGCTGTGAGCCGTTTATCGGACTGGAACCTATTCTCTCCAAATACAGTGCAACCGGAAAGTATTCAGACCCTTTCAAGTTTTACACATTTTGTTATATTTCAGACTCATCTTCGTTTTTGTTTCTCATCAATCTACACACAATGCTTCAACACTCCACAAAATATCAGGTGCTTGGAGATTTTTGTAAATTTATAAAAAAATAAAAGTCTGAAATATTCCATTTACATTGTATTCAGACCCTTTGTTATGACACTTGCAATTGAGCTCTGGTGCATCTTAGGGACTCTTTGTTATTTATTTAAGGGGCCACCGGAGGAGTTTTGGGAGGGTCAAAAAAGATGTGACCCTCCCTCACCAGCAAGAATTTTTTCTATGACCCTCCAAAGTGATTGAGAAAAAACGCATGACCCTCCCCAACAATTTATTGATGCCTTCTGTACTGGGTCAATTTGGGAGCTTGCATGCTACCACTCCTACCTTGAAATGCCTTGAAAAGGATGTCGTTTGCACAATTTCACAAATAATCACCGGGACCGAAACATACCTGTCAATTTTTTCCGGGTTTATCACGTATTTGAACCCCCCCCCCCCCCCCCCCCCACTGTCTTAGGAGGAGCTGCAGGGCCGTCTTCATATACATGAAATAAGTGATAATGGGATGGGTTGACATGCCCCCTTAAGACCAACATACAAAAAAAGGTGGTCCTCCTAGGCCCTACGGTTCTCGAGATATTCACAGAAAACTGTGTCTGGCCACCTACAGGCCAGTTGGTGTAAAGCAGCGTTTCTCAAACTGTGGGTCGCGACCCACTACTGGGTTGCGGAGACATGCCAGGTGGGGCGCGAACTGACGTGAAGAACAGGAGTTTTTTTTATTTATTTTTTATCTGTAGCCTGGGCACAGGTAGCACCAGATGCGCAATGGACGCACTGTGTTATTCACAGGGAAGCGCTCGTGTCAAGGCAGCTTAGTTAGTCCCGACCTACATGAGATTTTGAACGTTGTTGTGAGAGTGGTGAATTTCATCAAAACCCGGCCCTTAAAAGCGTGTCTATTCTCCACACTTTGCGAAGAGATGGTAGCTGACCAAAAGGCTGTACTGTTTCACAGCAAGGCAACTTGGCTTTCCCGAGGTAAAGTGCTGTCGTGCGTGTTTGAGCTCCGAGTCGCCTCTTCTTGGAGGAAGGGCGCATGTTTGAATCTGCAAGCACGTTCACTAATGAACATTTCTTGACGAAGCTGGCCTATCTTAGCGATTTATTTGATATATCTTAGTGATACATTTGAGTTAAATGTCCAGTTACAAGGCAAAGACAAGCATCTACCTCACCTAGTAAATAAGATTACTGCATTCACCAAAAAAACTTGAGTATGGGACAGGCGCCTCGATGGCGACAGTATTATGCCTTTGAGATTTCTGAGAGAAATCGCTGAAACGTCTGATTGGGAGGCACTCTTGTGATCCCATGTATTAAACAGTAGGCCTACATCACATCCCTGCAAAGTTTATTTCAAAAATATTTCCCAACCAGCAGTGTTCAGTATGACTGAATTATGGATCCATTTAATGCAGCATGTTGGCATTTCATTATATTGTACAATGCTGTATAATGGCCTATGCTTCCTAATATGTTGCTGGAAAACAGAAATATGTGTGTTATGTATTTATTTATTATTATATCTGCAGCACCAGCTGATTTTAACTCTGTTGAAGAAGATATATTTAGAACTTGTCATTATTTCAATAAATTTGATAATTTTAAGCTTGACCTACCACTTTCTTAGAGCGATGAGGGACAGGTGGGGCT
The DNA here is from genome assembly GCF_046254945.1 of Alosa pseudoharengus. Taxonomy (NCBI): domain Eukaryota; kingdom Metazoa; phylum Chordata; class Actinopteri; order Clupeiformes; family Clupeidae; genus Alosa; species Alosa pseudoharengus. Next base: position 17,806,216 of record NW_027468564.1, on the reverse strand, counting down.
CGAGAATGCCGCCTCAAAGTGGGGAATGAAAGAAAAAGTTTGAGAACCACTGATCTAGTTTGTTAACTACCACAGTCACGAGTTGGGTCGCGATAGTCTGTCATTTTTAAAAAGTGGGTCCCCAGAAAAAAAGTTTGAGAAACACTGGTGTAAAGTAACATAAATTAATTTATTGTGTGGCCCCCCATGAACGGAATTCCACGAAACTTGGCGTGCATTCAGAGGGTGTCATAATGATCCTACACTTCCAATTTCGTGCAGTTTTGACCATGTTAGGTCACAGATACCTGCGATTACAACACCTCATTTTTACTTTTTTGTTTTTAACTAGGTGGCGCTATACATGAAATGAGTGGTTATGGAATGGGTTGACATGGCCCCTTAAGATCAACATACAAAAAAAGGTGGTCCTCCTAAACCCTACAGTTCTCAAGATATTCACAGAAAACTGTGTCTGCCCTACCCTCCTTTCGGGGGGTCCAGTCCAGCGGGGGGGCTACAGATCAAAACAAAAAACGATGGTTCCATGCTATCCATGTGGGGCTACATGCCCACCAAGTTTCGTGTACCCCGGTCAGTGTCCCGGGAATCCTTGACGGAAAATTGGCCATGCGGAAAAGAAAAAAAAAAAGAAAAAATCTGACTAAACCTATATGACCCCTGCTTCGCTGCGCGGCGGTCATAATAATCACTGTTCTGCTTAGCAATGCAATTCTTCAGTGACATATATCAGACGGGTTGTGAAGAATCACACACATAAACACTGCAACAATGCACACTTTCTTTGCAATAGTACTGCTTATGTAAAGTGATCTTTTACAACGGCTTTGGATGCAGCTCAGCCAGTCATAATCAAGAACTGGAATTGTTGGTTTGATAATGTAATATTTACCACTGTGTATATGTTTAATATGCAAAATAAGCCTTCATGTCTAAACATTTCTGCCGTTGTTAATTATAATCACGGTGGTCAAACCATTATGGAAAACTCCAGTCTTAAAACACCCTAGGGTCTACTTTTGGATGATAATGAGTGTAAACTTTACATTGAGTGGAGTAGTTTTGAGTAAGATTGGAATATGGATTGGCAAGGAATTGTAAATATATTGCATTAGGGGCATGTTTACTACGTCAAAGTACATTTTTAAGCCACTAGCTCAAAATATCATTACACTTCTACACTCACTATCATCCAGAAATAGACCCTATTGGCTGTTTTTAGGCCCGTGTTTGCCTTTAAGGTGCCTTTAAGGAACTTCAATAAAGACTAAATGGACACCGTGGCAAACTGTCTAGACCTCTCAAAGACCAACGATCTGTTTTTTGTATTTGTCTCTATGTCAGGTGAAGGTCATGGCTGTGAGCACACTGGAACTGCTGTGCAAAACTCTGGATGAGTTGGAGGAGGCAGACCTGAAGCGGTTCAAGGCGTTCCTGTCTGACTCTGAGGGGACCATGGAGGGGTTTAAGCATATTCCCAAAGGAAAGCTGGAGCACAGTGACTCTACAGATGTTGCCTCTAAGATGATGGAGGTCTATGGGGATGAAGACTCAGTGAAAATGACTCTGACCATCCTGAGGAAGATGAACCTCAATGACCTAGCAAACAAACTAGAAGAGAGGTAGTCTCTCTCATACATACACACACTCATTATTTAAAATATTAGGGCTGTAACGATTTACGATTCGAAACCGAAATCGCGACATTCATATCCACGATACTCTGTCGCGGTGTGAAAAGGCAGAATCGCGACACACCCTTTCTAGTGTTTCACGCAGTGCTTTGCAGCTTATGCGGCCGCAAAAGCAACCCACAACTCCCGCTTTACTTATTGGTAGCCTACGTTGTCCAAAAACAAATAAATAAATAAATAATAATTTCATACCTCTCCTTGCTTTCATTGTAGACTATGTGTGCAACTTTACCAAACAGTATAGAAGTAAACCCCCTCTCCTTGCCCCGCTCTCTCTCGCGCTCCCTCCCTCTCACTCTCCCTCCCTCTCCTGCTCAATGAACACGCGCGACTTAAATAAAACATTCACAATCGTGAAAGCAAGGACACATAGACGACTAGCTAAATTAGGCTACTATTAAATCCGCTTAGCATCATTAGCATGCTGTACATATTTGTTTAAAACTCTTGCATTGAAGTTGACTGATCATCTCAATACCAACGTTTCCCAAAAGGGCCTGTCCCAAGGATAACAAGTATTACCTTGAAACTTAAACACACATGGGGAAACTGAACAGTCCAATCAGTAGACTATGATAGGCTAAGCTATATGCTACTTTGTTTACAATATTTCCAGGCTTCAACCAGACAGCTGAATTAAAGAGGTAGAGTTGTAATAAAAAATAGTAGGCCTAGGCTATAGGCTAATCTGCATAAAGTGTGCTGTCATAAATATCAGTCATTCAGAAAAATATTTTTATATCAGGATATAAAATAATAGATATATTATATTGTAATCCTCTGGTGTTCTAAGGGAGGCTATTAAACAAAAAAAGAAAAATCGAGATTCGTATCGAACTGTGGGTCAAAAATCGTGATACAAACCGAATCGTGAGGTTGGTGTATCGTTACAGCCCTATAAAATATACACAGTTAAATTCCTAGTGCTATAGGTTTCGCACAGCGGCCAAACAACAACCAAGCCTGTTTACCGTCAAAATCACAAATCATAAATCACTAACAAAAACATCACCAATAGGACAGCCTTCAAGAGCATTTCACTGAAATGATCAAACCTTCCTTCATAGGTGTGTCATTAAATTAGGCGCACAACATCACCAGAAGGCTCAACAGGCCATTTACAATCCAATCAGCAATATAACCAGACAAACCACAGTCCTTTAATGCAAATAGCAACACATAATACACAACAGTATTTCTTCAGCACTCTTGTAAACATTTCTTGTATGTATTTAAGTGAAAAATTTAAATGCATGATAATGAATTTCCATTGTCTTCTTGCCAAGTTTTTCCAGGGATACGTCAGGACAGAGAAAAGGTGAGATGCACACACATTCCATACCATACTCATGTTAAATATTTCTAGTTGAGTACATATAAATTATTTCCTATGAAACTTTTATCCTTTTGTATCAGAGGGTGCAATTGTTCAAGACTTAACAAAAGAAGAAGGTAATATGTCTACTATGACACAATAATGAAATATGTACACTACAATTATGATGCAGTAATTATACTTTTTCATTATGATCATTATGGGCATAGATTCACGTGCATGAAACATCATTCATCATACATTTACAATATGCAAAGTTTGAAAGTAAGTGCACAGTAATTGCACATGGTAATATAAAATGTTACCATGTATGCATAGTGATGCAGAACTGATTTGTGATGAGTGTAGTTGAATGATTTCTTATTAAACTGTTTTTTTCAGTAGATGCAATTATAATGGAGGTCAAAGCAAAACACAAAGAGTGGATGACAGAGAGGTTTGGTGAGATTTATGAGTGTATTGAGGAGGGGAAGAACAAAACTTTCCTGAGTGAGATCTACACAGAGCTCTACATCACAGAGGGAGAGACTGAAGGTGTCAACACTCAACATGAGGTTCACAGGATTGAAACACACAGGGCATACAAAGACAAAATCAAATGTACTGACATCTTTAAGAACCCAAAGAAGCATGTCAATATCCGATCTGTGATGACCACAGGGATTGCTGGCATCGGAAAAACTGTATGTGTGCAGAAGTTCATTCTGGACTGGGCAGAAGAAAGTACCCATCTGAATGTTGATTTCATATTAGCACTTCCATTCCGCCAGTTAAACTTGAAAAAGAACGATGCGTTCACTCTTCATAAACTCCTCTGTGAATTTCATCCTGAATTGGATGAAAAGGTCATAAAAACAGAAACGTTCAGAAACTCAAAGATCATATTGATCTTTGATGGTCTGGATGAGAGCAAACTCTCCCTGAATGTAGAACAGACCCAAGACTTACAAGATCCCCTGGAGACTGCTTCAGTGGATGTGTTGATAACCAACCTCATCAAAGGCAATCTACTGCCTAATGCGCTTATTTGGATAACCTCCCGACCAGCTGCTGTCAAAATGATCCCTCCTAAATACATAGACAGGTGGACAGAAGTACAAGGGTTCAATGACCAACAGAAGGATGAATACTTCAAGAAGAAGATTGAGAATCAAGCTGAAGCCAACACAGCCATCACTCACATTAAAAGGTCAAAAAGTCTCTACATCATGTGCCACATCCCTGTCTTCTGCTGGATCTTAGCCACTGTGCTTCTGAAAAAGATCAGTCAAGCCAGCACAAGTGACTTGCCTAAAACACTAACAGAGGTCTATATATGTTTCCTGCTCACTGTGACAAATAGGGAGAGCCAGAAATTTAGCAAGGGTCTTGAACAAAATGATGAAAAACGCCTGGGGTTGAACAAAGATGTGATTATAAAATTATCTGAACTAGCATACAAAGAACTGCTGAAAGGTAATATCTTGTTTTATGAAGACAGTTTGAAAGAGTGTGACATTAATGAAGATGGCATTCCATTGTACTCTGGTATGTGCTCTGAGTTCTTCAAGAGTGAGACTGGAGTCGACCGACATAAAGTTTATTGCTTTGTGCATCTGAGCATTCAGGAGTTTCTGGCTGCGTTCTTTGTGTTTCACTCCTTTGTGACTAAGAACACAGAAGCCCTGAAACATTTCACTTTACGAGAATCGTCTGGCGCAATGATGAGTCGTCTGACTGAGTTCTTTAAGTTTGACTTGAGAGGCCCTTCCATGACTGATTTTTTTAGAACTGCAGTAGATAAATCCATGCAAAGGGAAGATGGACATCTGGACCTTTTCCTTCGCTTCCTCTTTGGCATCTCTCTGGAGCCCAACCAAAAACTCCTACAAGGCCTTCTGACATGTACAAAGAACAGCTCAGACAGCCACAAGGAAACAGCCAAGTACATCAAAAGAATTCTGAGTGAGGATACAAAAGTCCCTGAAAGATGCATGAATCTGTTACTCTGTTTATTGGAGATGCAGGACAACTCTCTTCATCAGGAGATTCAGCAGTACATAGACTCTGGAAAAGAGCTCTCACCTGCCCAATGTTCAACACTGGCCTACATGCTTCTGGTGTCAGAGAACACACTGGATGAGCTTGACCTGGCTAAGTACAAGACATCAAGTGAGGGTCGTAACAGACTGCTTATAGTAGTGAAGGCTTGTAGGAAAGCACGGTGAGTAAGAATAGCAGCTCTGTCATGCATTTAAACCTCGATTATTATAAACTACAGAGCAACAAAATTGCTACTTAAAGGTTGCATCAGCGATTTCAGGCCTAAAAAAGGCCCAAACCTAAATGATCACATTCATCTAATCTTTCCTAACGATCCGCTAGCTGCCTGCCCCATAAGCAGGTCGTCAGAAAAACACATCTCTGTAGGCAGCCTAGGCTCCGAGATCTGTACACAAAAACAATTGCTACCAACAAGGGTTGGCAACCCCCAAAGGCAAAATAAAGTGTTTCAACCAATAACCGATGAGATGCGTGTTTAGGAGAGTTTTAATTGCACGGGAGGGAGGGGTAGGGAGTAGCGAGCTAGCTCTCTGTTTTGTTTGAATAGTTATCGCTGATACAACCTTTAAAGGACAAGTTCGCCATTTTACAGTTAAAGCCCTGTTTTCAGATAGTTTATGATTAAATAGAACGTTTAAGATTGAAATATGGACACATGCATCTGTCCTGAGAATTTTCGGTTTCTGTGGTCCCAGGTAAAAAAGTAGTATACTTTAGTGTGTTAGAAATATGATTAAAGTACATGAAGTATAAAGCAAGTATGCTTACACGTTTTGTACTTTATGTAAAGTATGTTTAATGTGTACTTTTAGAAAGTATACTTCAAAGTAGATGTTATTAAGTTCAACTTCAGTGTACTAAAATTAAATATACTTATTGTGCAATATTCAAAGTGTTTTGTAATGTACTTTTTAAAAGTGTACTTTGTTGTTAGTGTATTTTAAATGGTAAAAAAGTTTATTTAGTTTAAGTGTATTAAATTGCTAATACTTAGAGTTGTAATATAGTGTACTTATGGAAAGTATATTTTTTGGTAGGCCTAATACATTGTTTGTATAGTTTCATAGTCATAGTATTAAGTTCAACTTCAGTGTACTAAAATTAAATATACTTATTGTGCAATATTCAAAGTGTTTTTGTAATGTAGTTTTTAAAAGTGTACTTTGTTGTTAGTGTATTTTAAATGGTAAAGAAGTTTATTTAGTTTAAGTGTATTAAATTGCTAATACTTAGAGTTGTAATATAGTGTACTTATGGAAAGTATATTTTTTTGGTAGGCCTAATACATTGTTTGTATAGTTTCATAGTTATCTCACCTTTAATAAAATACTAATGTGTGTACCTTTTAGGCCTGATATGTCAGCCGCATGGATGGCAATGTGCAATAACCTAGCCTAGAGACATACTGATCTATCAGTTTTGGTCATCAAATAATATTTTTTCTTTTGTTGATTTTGTGTCTTAGTAAGGTAGTAGCCTATACGTTTGTGATGTAGTAGAGGTTGTGAGAGGATGAATGTGGCATTTTGTTAAATTTATAGGCAACACAGTTAAATGTATAGGCAGTCCTGTTGACCAATAACATGGCTGTTTGAATTTGAAATGGAGTGGGCGGATCTGTGCAGCTTTCGAGCAAAACGTGGTGTGAGCAAACATTAACGTTATTTCATACAGTCTATGCTTGTAACTTTATTTGCAAGACAGATGGACTGTAGAGACCAGAAAATGCATACGTTTACGGTCCGTATAAGGTTACAGGTTTGTCCAAATTAAAGATACCATAAATTCTAGTCATGCCAGAGACGTTGGTCCTACAGAGCCAGAAGGACTTGTCATATGAGATAACAAGGGCTGAAGCCAGTTGGATCTAAAGTGCCAAGTTATTCGTTATCAGGTGAGTCCCAAAGCATATTGTTAAATGATTCTGATGTAGCTTAATCTTTATGACCTTCGGTAGTCTTTGGAGAAGTTAAATTGATGGCTTAGCAATCTTTCAAGAGTTTGTTTTTATCCTTGCTAGTACAATCAATGCAAGATCACGTTAGCTAATTTAGCTAACGTTAACGTCATATACGTCGACCAGATCGCTATCAAGAAGAAAACTACATTAGCCTGCTTTGTGTTTGTGGGATTATTGACAAGCGTTGGCTAGCACTAACGTTAGACAAACTATGATGGAAGAAAGTGTGTTCTTTATTAAGCAACGTTTGCCTAAAGTTCACCAATGTTCTTTAATATTATGTGTGGTGTACACTAAGTTAACTCACAGAAAGGAGGATAGTGCTAGGCTAGTCACACTTCACATTCATTAGGCATGCTAATGACATTGTAGCTGTTTTTTTCTTTAATCGTGGAGACATCTTTTAAAATGAGTCTACAGGACAAATTACATGCATTTTATGAAGTAGAACGTTTTTTTCCACCATTGATATTAGAGGGGGAATTAAACCTGGTGTTCTACTAAGTTAGTGCTATGAAGCTTAGGCTACATGATTGATATTATGCCTTTGTTTATGCGATAGATTTAGTTTTTTTTTATTATTTGTGTTTGACAGAGCATTCAAGTTAATTTCATGGTAGTGTTTGTAATTTACCTAGTTTTAATCTGTAGCCTAACTATGTTTTTACAGGTGTTCCTGGACAGTTTTGAAACCGAGATGTCTGAACGCCTCAAATAATCAGCAGTAAAGGTAAATATTCTTCATCCAGGACCTTATCCCATTACTCTTAAAGCATAACTCAAGCTAAAATGCAACCTAGGGTCTTTTTGTGAATGTACCTGAGTCAAACTTTCTTTTGAAAGCATAATTAAGTCAGAAGCGCCACCATTAAGCTTGACTGTATTGTCGTTTCTGGGTCAAATGCCATTTTGAATGGGAGTCGTAGGGGCAGAACTATTTTGATTCATGCATCAAAATAGTAAACAGTGCTGTCATAAATATCAGTCATTCAGAAAAATATTTTTATATCAGGATATAAAATAATAGATATATTATATTGTAATCCTCTGGTGTTCTAAGGGAGGCTATTAAACAAAAAAAGAAAAATCGAGATTCGTATCGAACTGTGGGTCAAAAATCGTGATACAAACCGAATCGTGAGGTTGGTGTATCGTTACAGCCCTATAAAAATATACACAGTTAAATTCCTAGTGCTATAGGTTTCGCACAGCGGCCAAACAACAACCAAGCCTGTTTACCGTCAAAATCACAAATCATAAATCACTAACAAAAACATCACCAATAGGACAGCCTTCAAGAGCATTTCACTGAAATGATCAAACCTTCCTTCATAGGTGTGTCATTAAATTAGGCGCACAACATCACCAGAAGGCTCAACAGGCCATTTACAATCCAATCAGCAATATAACCAGACAAACCACAGTCCTTTAATGCAAATAGCAACACATAATACACAACAGTATTTCTTCAGCACTCTTGTAAACATTTCTTGTATGTATTTAAGTGAAAAATTTAAATGCATGATAATGAATTTCCATTGTCTTCTTGCCAAGTTTTTCCAGGGATACGTCAGGACAGAGAAAAGGTGAGATGCACACACATTCCATACCATACTCATGTTAAATATTTCTAGTTGAGTACATATAAATTATTTCCTATGAAACTTTTATCCTTTTGTATCAGAGGGTGCAATTGTTCAAGACTTAACAAAAGAAGAAGGTAATATGTCTACTATGACACAATAATGAAATATGTACACTACAATTATGATGCAGTAATTATACTTTTTCATTATGATCATTATGGGCATAGATTCACGTGCATGAAACATCATTCATCATACATTTACAATATGCAAAGTTTGAAAGTAAGTGCACAGTAATTGCACATGGTAATATAAAATGTTACCATGTATGCATAGTGATGCAGAACTGATTTGTGATGAGTGTAGTTGAATGATTTCTTATTAAACTGTTTTTTTCAGTAGATGCAATTATAATGGAGGTCAAAGCAAAACACAAAGAGTGGATGACAGAGAGGTTTGGTGAGATTTATGAGTGTATTGAGGAGGGGAAGAACAAAACTTTCCTGAGTGAGATCTACACAGAGCTCTACATCACAGAGGGAGAGACTGAAGGTGTCAACACTCAACATGAGGTTCACAGGATTGAAACACACAGGGCATACAAAGACAAAATCAAATGTACTGACATCTTTAAGAACCCAAAGAAGCATGTCAATATCCGATCTGTGATGACCACAGGGATTGCTGGCATCGGAAAAACTGTATGTGTGCAGAAGTTCATTCTGGACTGGGCAGAAGAAAGTACCCATCTGAATGTTGATTTCATATTAGCACTTCCATTCCGCCAGTTAAACTTGAAAAAGAACGATGCGTTCACTCTTCATAAACTCCTCTGTGAATTTCATCCTGAATTGGATGAAAAGGTCATAAAAACAGAAACGTTCAGAAACTCAAAGATCATATTGATCTTTGATGGTCTGGATGAGAGCAAACTCTCCCTGAATGTAGAACAGACCCAAGACTTACAAGATCCCCTGGAGACTGCTTCAGTGGATGTGTTGATAACCAACCTCATCAAAGGCAATCTACTGCCTAATGCGCTTATTTGGATAACCTCCCGACCAGCTGCTGTCAAAATGATCCCTCCTAAATACATAGACAGGTGGACAGAAGTACAAGGGTTCAATGACCAACAGAAGGATGAATACTTCAAGAAGAAGATTGAGAATCAAGCTGAAGCCAACACAGCCATCACTCACATTAAAAGGTCAAAAAGCCTCTACATCATGTGCCACATCCCTGTCTTCTGCTGGATCTTAGCCACTGTGCTTCTGAAAAAGATCAGTCAAGCCAGCACAAGTGACTTGCCTAAAACACTAACAGAGGTCTATATATGTTTCCTGCTCACTGTGACAAATAGGGAGAGCCAGAAATTTAGCAAGGGTCTTGAACAAAATGATGAAAAACGCCTGGGGTTGAACAAAGATGTGATTATAAAATTATCTGAACTAGCATACAAAGAACTGCTGAAAGGTAATATCTTGTTTTATGAAGACAGTTTGAAAGAGTGTGACATTAATGAAGATGGCATTCCATTGTACTCTGGTATGTGCTCTGAGTTCTTCAAGAGTGAGACTGGAGTCGACCGACATAAAGTTTATTGCTTTGTGCATCTGAGCATTCAGGAGTTTCTGGCTGCGTTCTTTGTGTTTCACTCCTTTGTGACTAAGAACACAGAAGCCCTGAAACATTTCACTTTACGAGAATCGTCTGGCGCAATGATGAGTCGTCTGACTGAGTTCTTTAAGTTTGACTTGAGAGGCCCTTCCATGACTGATTTTTTTAGAACTGCAGTAGATAAATCCATGCAAAGGGAAGATGGACATCTGGACCTTTTCCTTCGCTTCCTCTTTGGCATCTCTCTGGAGCCCAACCAAAAACTCCTACAAGGCCTTCTGACATGTACAAAGAACAGCTCAGACAGCCACAAGGAAACAGCCAAGTACATCAAAAGAATTCTGAGTGAGGATACAAAAGTCCCTGAAAGATGCATGAATCTGTTACTCTGTTTATTGGAGATGCAGGACAACTCTCTTCATCAGGAGATTCAGCAGTACATAGACTCTGGAAAAGAGCTCTCACCTGCCCAATGTTCAACACTGGCCTACATGCTTCTGGTGTCAGAGAACACACTGGATGAGCTTGACCTGGCTAAGTACAAGACATCAAGTGAGGGTCGTAACAGACTGCTTATAGTAGTGAAGGCTTGTAGGAAAGCACGGTGAGTAAGAATAGCAGCTCTGTCATGCATTTAAACCTCGATTATTATAAACTACAGAGCAACAAAATTGCTACTTAAAGGTTGCATCAGCGATTTCAGGCCTAAAAAAGGCCCAAACCTAAATGATCACATTCATCTAATCTTTCCTAACGATCCGCTAGCTGCCTGCCCCATAAGCAGGTCGTCAGAAAAACACATCTCTGTAGGCAGCCTAGGCTCCGAGATCTGTACACAAAAACAATTGCTACCAACAAGGGTTGGCAACCCCCAAAGGCAAAATAAAGTGTTTCAACCAATAACCGATGAGATGCGTGTTTAGGAGAGTTTTAATTGCACGGGAGGGAGGGGTAGGGAGTAGCGAGCTAGCTCTCTGTTTTGTTTGAATAGTTATCGCTGATACAACCTTTAAAGGACAAGTTCGCCATTTTACAGTTAAAGCCCTGTTTTCAGATAGTTTATGATTAAATAGAACGTTTAAGATTGAAATATGGACACATGCATCTGTCCTGAGAATTTTCGGTTTCTGTGGTCCCAGGTAAAAAAGTAGTATACTTTAGTGTGTTAGAAATATGATTAAAGTACATGAAGTATAAAGCAAGTATGCTTACACGTTTTGTACTTTATGTAAAGTATGTTTAATGTGTACTTTTAGAAAGTATACTTCAAAGTAGATGTTATTAAGTTCAACTTCAGTGTACTAAAATTAAATATACTTATTGTGCAATATTCAAAGTGTTTTGTAATGTACTTTTTAAAAGTGTACTTTGTTGTTAGTGTATTTTAAATGGTAAAAAAGTTTATTTAGTTTAAGTGTATTAAATTGCTAATACTTAGAGTTGTAATATAGTGTACTTATGGAAAGTATATTTTTTGGTAGGCCTAATACATTGTTTGTATAGTTTCATAGTCATAGTATTAAGTTCAACTTCAGTGTACTAAAATTAAATATACTTATTGTGCAATATTCAAAGTGTTTTTGTAATGTAGTTTTTAAAAGTGTACTTTGTTGTTAGTGTATTTTAAATGGTAAAGAAGTTTATTTAGTTTAAGTGTATTAAATTGCTAATACTTAGAGTTGTAATATAGTGTACTTATGGAAAGTATATTTTTTTGGTAGGCCTAATACATTGTTTGTATAGTTTCATAGTTATCTCACCTTTAATAAAATACTAATGTGTGTAGCTTTTAGGCCTGATATGTCAGCCGCATGGATGGCAATGTGCAATAACCTAGCCTAGAGACATACTGATCTATCAGTTTTGGTCATCAAATAATATTTTTTCTTTTGTTGATTTTGTGTCTTAGTAAGGTAGTAGCCTATACGTTTGTGATGTAGTAGAGGTTGTGAGAGGATGAATGTGGCATTTTGTTAAATTTATAGGCAACACAGTTAAATGTATAGGCAGTCCTGTTGACCAATAACATGGCTGTTTGAATTTGAAATGGAGTGGGCGGATCTGTGCAGCTTTCGAGCAAAACGTGGTGTGAGCAAACATTAACGTTATTTCATACAGTCTATGCTTGTAACTTTATTTGCAAGACAGATGGACTGTAGAGACCAGAAAATGCATACGTTTACGGTCCGTATAAGGTTACAGGTTTGTCCAAATTAAAGATACCATAAATTCTAGTCATGCCAGAGACGTTGGTCCTACAGAGCCAGAAGGACTTGTCATATGAGATAACAAGGGCTGAAGCCAGTTGGATCTAAAGTGCCAAGTTATTCGTTATCAGGTGAGTCCCAAAGCATATTGTTAAATGATTCTGATGTAGCTTAATCTTTATGACCTTCGGTAGTCTTTGGAGAAGTTAAATTGATGGCTTAGCAATCTTTCAAGAGTTTGTTTTTATCCTTGCTAGTACAATCAATGCAAGATCACGTTAGCTAATTTAGCTAACGTTAACGTCATATACGTCGACCAGATCGCTATCAAGAAGAAAACTACATTAGCCTGCTTTGTGTTTGTGGGATTATTGACAAGCGTTGGCTAGCACTAACGTTAGACAAACTATGATGGAAGAAAGTGTGTTCTTTATTAAGCAACGTTTGCCTAAAGTTCACCAATGTTCTTTAATATTATGTGTGGTGTACACTAAGTTAACTCACAGAAAGGAGGATAGTGCTAGGCTAGTCACACTTCACATTCATTAGGCATGCTAATGACATTGTAGCTGTTTTTTTCTTTAATCGTGGAGACATCTTTTAAAATGAGTCTACAGGACAAATTACATGCATTTTATGAAGTAGAACGTTTTTTTCCACCATTGATATTAGAGGGGGAATTAAACCTGGTGTTCTACTAAGTTAGTGCTATGAAGCTTAGGCTACATGATTGATATTATGCCTTTGTTTATGCGATAGATTTAGTTTTTTTTTATTATTTGTGTTTGACAGAGCATTCAAGTTAATTTCATGGTAGTGTTTGTAATTTACCTAGTTTTAATCTGTAGCCTAACTATGTTTTTACAGGTGTTCCTGGACAGTTTTGAAACCGAGATGTCTGAACGCCTCAAATAATCAGCAGTAAAGGTAAATATTCTTCATCCAGGACCTTATCCCATTACTCTTAAAGCATAACTCAAGCTAAAATGCAACCTAGGGTCTTTTTGTGAATGTACCTGAGTCAAACTTTCTTTTGAAAGCATAATTAAGTCAGAAGCGCCACCATTAAGCTTGACTGTATTGTCGTTTCTGGGTCAAATGCCATTTTGAATGGGAGTCGTAGGGGCAGAACTATTTTGATTCATGCATCAAAATAGTAGGCTAGTGCCCCTACGACTCCCATTTAAAATGCCATTTGACCCGAAAACGATAATACGGTTGTATTGGAAACAAAGGAATCTAAGGTAATCAAATGCAGAAAACAGGGTGGTTGCACTCATATCGGTGCCAAGGTGCACAACGCTTTAAGGAAAGACTACCTGGCCAGGTCTACCCATACCAGGATGGCAAACAGATGGTGTCAATACCTATTTGACCCATAAAAAGTAAATGTCAAATAGGTACAGATAATCTGTATTAATGTCATCATTGCCAATGGATTTCTGTGTAAAATATTGTTTATCTTGTAAAATGTTTTCCATCTTCTTTCTGTTCACAGACAACAGAGACAAATTCTCTAATACCAAGGTCAATGCATTTGACTGCTGTCCAGCCCCGGGTTGCCACCGAAAACTTTATGCATCTTGGACTGGAAGATGGTGTGCTAGTAAGGAAGCTAGCTACCACAGCTTTTGCCACCACATCTCAGTATTGGGAGGGAAGTTCACTCACTGCACAACTCTACCAGCTGTACCTTTCCTCCTCAGCCATGATCCGTAACCACCATGGTTTTCTTTCTGGGCCAGAAGACTTTGCAAACAAATAAGCAATAAATGATCATGCATTACACATTTAGCCATGTTAGACTGTTAAGTTGTTGGCTGTAGGCTGGGTGTCCAGTAAACAATTTCAAGCTTAGAGGGCAAATTCTCTCACCTAGGAGGGTAAACAACTTTTGTTTTTCATGAAATCTGCATTTTGAATTGATGGTCTACCAATGAGGCTGTAGAGTATCGCGACACAATAGTGGCAAAAAGCACTTGCGCGATGAAACATGCATTCGGGTGTATTATATTATATATTATTTCACACACGTAGATATTAAATGTGTGCGCGCAAATTCTCTCTGCGCGTGCGCACTCAGAGGAAACTGCTCCCCAAGCATGGAAAAAAATGCTGCGAGCGAGGAGGAATCTGACCAGCGCTCCAAACAGCCACTCGAAAAATCTATGCATGTGAAATAATATAATACGGCCAAATGCATGTTTTATCGCGTTACCACATCCAACTTGAAAAGATATGCTCAAGAGATCCATAACTTTCAGAAAAATGTTTTACTTTTGTTATGGATGAATATTATGTTTTGTTTTCATTCATGTCAATAAAATGTTTTTCTCATAATCAAAGTGTAATTTGTCATGTAACAGAATAGGTAGGAGAGTACTAATAGTACAATTTTAAAGCACACTAATATTATACTTAAATTGCATGCCTTTATAATGCTTAAAGTATCTTAAGACTATACTTTTATTAACATAACTGCAAACTTTCAAGGCACTTATTGTAGTCAGGAAGTACATTTGAAGTTAATTTAAAATATTACAGAAGCATGCCAAATGAATAGAAATGAGGATCGATCATAAGAGTGTATTCAAAATACACTACTACACTATTATTAGTTATATTGTAATGCCTTTTAAGTACATTTCCAATACACTTGGGATGTTACAAAATTGTACTGCGACTGTGTTTCGAATGCTCATAAAATATCTTTTTGTATAATGTACTTAAGAACACTTAAAGTTTGAAAAAAGTTGTTCCATTTTAGCACACTAATTACACTCAAAGTATAGTCAAGTTGGTATTAAGTTGCACTTAATACATAATTCAATACACTTAATTACACTTGGATTTGACGAAAAAAGTACAAACGGTACTTAGTACACTTTCAAAAAGTATACTTTTAATTATTTTTTTTTTACCTGGGGTAGCACCCCCCCACCTCCACAACGGCTGCATAGGTGCACTGGAACAATCTTTCATTTACAAAGATGTAAAACTCACCGAGTGGTCAGGGGTGTTCACGGATATGCTCCCACAAAAATCGCTGCAAATTATGCTTTCCATCAGGTGTTTTACCACTCGTAAAACTCTGGAGCTATTTTTCCAAACGTCTCACACCCGTACATTCTTCCGTTGAGAGCTTGACACTCAAGCCCAATTGGTGACAATAAGGCGTTAATGCACCTTACACTGTACACTTGCCAATTACAAGCAAACCACTGGCATTTCATTGAATACATAGCCTGGGTTTTCCCATGCTGCCTTATGCGCAAGATTTTATTCACGCTGCTAGGCAGCCTAGATTCCATGGAGCAAATTTTCACCTCAGTTAAGGGACCAATCACAGAACGGATGGAGGGCAGCAAGACGATGACGACACACCGAAGCCATTATGAGCTACGTACAGACGCATTTGATAGACATTTGTAGCGCCCAATAAACGGCTCTGGGGATTCGTAAACCACGTTTCAAATACGAGAAAATGAATGGCTAGTTCCCAGACCCCATCTCAATAAGATGAGGTCTGACGTTAGCCAGGCTATTGAATACACAGAAGAAGCAGAAGATCACTGTCTCTTGAAGTATTTTGCAACAGACGGCTAAAAATGGGGCGATTTTGTGCAGTTCCGAATTGCGGGAAAATTTGTGGCAAAAAAAGTTGTCACAGACTTCCTTTCAACAATCCATAAAGGCTAAAGTTGTGGCTGGAATTTCTGCGGTTGGATGTGAGCACACCTGTTGAGGATCTGCAGAAAGCTGATCACCATGTCTCTGCGGTCTGCATTTTACTAAACTTCGCTGGAGGCAATGTTTTTTGAGCACTGAGCAAATATTTTGTTTTCTGAGCGCACATTTCAGCAATGTGAGCAATTCGCAACCATGCGACTTGCCGAAAATGATCACGAGGCTGCATTAGCCATAGGGAATTCAAAGAGATAACAGCAAATGCATCAATATGTCTAAAAAGGTTGATATTTATTCAGTATCCTGATATTCTATATTGGTTGGACTTGTGGAACATTTTAATGATAATGATAGCCTATATAAACAATTTTATAACTGGAGTGGTTTGCAACAAACTAGGCTACAAAACATGATACACGAACGCGAAAGGCCTATCTGGCTATGTGGCTTGTATCAGCGATTTCAGGCCCAAACATAAATTATCACATTCATCTAATCTTTCCTAACGATCCGCTAGCTGCCTGCCTCATAAACAATTGCTACCAACAAGTGTTGGCAACCACTCAAAGGCAAAATAAAGTGTTCCAACCAATAACCGACGAGATGCGCGTTTAGGAGAGTTTCAATTGCACGGGAGGGAGTAGCGAGCTAGCTCTCTGTTTTGTTTGAATATCAACAGAAGTGAAGTTCAGCCGTAATCGCTGATACAACCTTTAAGCACCATCTGAAGTAAACATTACCATTTTGTTCATGTTTAGTGTATGGTCTGCGTAGAATTTGGTAATGGCATCAAGGATGTTTTCTGCAGGGCATCCTGAAAGCTGAATGATTCCAGCAAAAACTGTCTTAACTGAAATCAGTTTGCTAGCACAAGTATTGTGCCATATGATCGTGTATCCTGAACTGATAACATGGATATGTTGGTGTTAATTGCTAGCATCACATTGTCGATTAATACATGTATTTGTTTAGAGTCGGATCGTGCTCTCGGGATTCATTCGTTTCGGGGAGAATTTGATCGAAAGAGTCTGTTCTGTATAATCAAGCTTAGGTAATCGAGCTTCCACTCAGACCAAGTTTTCCCACGAGCGAACTGTCCTTTCTCTTTTTCCTCCGAGCAGAATTTGCAGATCACGCCACTCCTTTCGTAAATATGTCTGAAAGTTTTTTCCTACCTGGACCATCTTTTGTGTCAATTTCGCAATCTGCTCTGCCTTTTCGCCATGGTAGCCTACTGCATAACTGCTGGAGCGGGACCTGCCTAATCTGAGTACCCAGAAGGTCGCATCATATGGCCTGCCTGGAGTAGCCTAAAGGGTACTTTGTATGTAAACATTCTAACGTATATCCGGCTTAGTTGTCAGACATGTCAGTATTTCAAATGTTTATTACCTAGCCTACATCGCCTATGATGCTCAGATTTTTAACCCCTGAAAAAAAAAAAAAAAAATTGTGCGGTCTGAAAAATCTATTGCGCGGCCACTTCGACTGGCCTGCACGGCCGCGCGCGCGCAGATTAGAGGGAACATTGGCTGGAGGTCGAAAAAAATCGCCCAAAAAGCTCTTTCGCCTGAGACATACAGCGGTTCCCACATTACGTCCTGGGACGACAGAGTTGGAAGAACTTGGGGTAAGGTTGACATTTTGTAACATAACGTTTGTAACAGGCGGAAAATGAACTTATTTGTTATGTCCATAACCTGTCATGTTCACATCATAAGCCTAACACTAACCCTAGCCTACATGAATAATTTGGCTACATGATTTTGTACATTTACTATTTTTTTGACTGTGGATCTTTCATGATGAAAACGTAATGATTCACGTAGGCCATCATTCACATTGTGCAAGTTCCAAGACATTTTAGCATTAGCCATGGATGTGCCAGGGTAGGAATTTCACGGCGACCACGACGGCCATGGCCGTCATTGCCCCTTGTGTTGGCTGTGATGGCCCTTTGAAAATCAGAGGTTTACAGGCCACGGTGGCCTTGGTGCCCCCTGCGTCCTACTAATAGCGATTTTTATTTAGCCTTTGGCCTGTCAAAATAATCTTAGCATTCACAGCGCAAATTAATTTAGTCTTTTACTCAGTGGAGAAAGTGACAGCGCAAGAAAGAAAGTGCGTCCAAATTCACCCATTCTTCGCAGTTGAACTACACGCGATGTAGCCTACTCATTACACAGACATCACAAGTATCACATGAAAGAGCTTTTTCTCAGCTTTTAAACAATGTTAGCCGCTAATTGCTGTGGTGAATGGCTGTGGTTTGCGAGAAAAGTAAATAATATAAATCAATTTAATCATAAATTATACTGACTTTGCGTCCATCTCCCTAACCATTCATCTCAGCGGAATACTTCACGAACCCTTCGTTTAACACATGACAAACCATATATCAGAATAAACAGTAAAGGTGTAAACACAAAGGTGTAAAGCAGCCCCCTGTACAGTTAGCCGTTCCAGAGTAATCCAGTTTTAAATTTGCAGCAAATTTCGACATGCATGAATGTCTCCAAATTTGGGCTTTTAAGTTTTACAATGTGTTTAAATTGTTCCACATGATTTCATAACAAGCCAAATATAAAATAAATGTTAAATATAGCCTAGATATCTGTAAATATTAGATGATCAGATCAATGTAATATGCAATGTTTCATGTTTTTGTAATGTTTCAAACAGTGATGCAGGTCTACTGCAGTGAATAGGCTAAATACAACTTTGATCATTTTTATAGCCTACTGTATAGTTAACTTTGGCCTTGGTGCCCTGACATGTGGCCTTTGTGCCCCCCACCAAATATGCCCAACTGAAGGCCAAGTGGCCTTGCCCCCAGAATGGTGAAATTCCAAGCCTGGACGTGACAATAATTTGGATAGCATAGCCTACGATACCACGACTGCATAAGACTACAGAAAGAATATAAATAACCCCATATACGTTTCCGGCGGCGAAGTAATACCGTACCTCACAGCACATCCAATGCAAGTCAATGGAGTTGGACAAAAACTACGATAAAACCTGTTGGAAAGCATCTTTTGCAGCGATTTTGTGTGAGCATATCAGTGAACACCCTTTACCACTCGGTGAGTTTCAGGTCTTTGTAAAAGTTGAATGGGTTTTAGAAAGATTGTTCCAGTGCACCTATGCAGCCGTTGTGGGTGTGTGTGTGTGTGTGTGTGGGGGGGGTGCTACCACAGAAAGCGAAAATTCTCAGGACAGCAGCATGTGTCCAAATTTCAATCTTAAACGTTCTATTTAATCATAAACTATCTGAAAACAGGGCATTAAGTGTAAAATAGCGAACTTGTCTTTTAATACTGATGATGCAATATCTTGTTAAATTTAGTTCTATAGCAATAATCAATCTGCTACATGTGTTATGTTACTGTAGATTGGTTGGTTGTGGTCTCACAGAGAAGTCCTGTGAGGTCCTATCATCTGTTCTTCAGTCAGAAAACTCTCAGTTGAAAGAGCTGGACCTGAGTTCTAATCCTGTGAGGGATTCTGGATTGAGGTTGCTGTCTGTTGGGCTGAGGCATACTAACTGCAAGCTGGAAACACTGAGGTTAGTGATGTGGTTACAATATGATGAGGTCAACAAAATAGTTACTGTAGCCGACCCAAGGGGGCAGGCGAATTCCCGGAAGTTGAACCACCCATGGAACTGTGGTTATCAACTCTCTGCTAACCCCATAGAACGCCCATTCATTTGGGATTTTTTTGAAATCCTATAACTTCATATAACATATATCCTGTGCCGACATTGTAGCTTCTGTATTATCTACATGAACAATAGAAGGCAAAATAGGCTCAACTACCTCGTACGTAACGTTGGGTTCCCGTAAGAAGAATAGTTAGCATGTCCGGTTGTAGTGAAGCTAATTTTTGACGTAATTTGACGCAATTATGCCTGCGTCTTTCTGTCGCACCGTAGGGAAACAACCGTATTGTTTGGATAAGAAGCTAAGTCCTGCCAGCACGGAAACTCATGAACAAAGCTATGTAGCCTACAATACCATTGTATGTTAAGGTAAAGCATTGCATAGAGGCAAGTAAACCTAATAAAACGGCACTAACGTTAATCATTTCAGAGGTTTTCGATGGATTGACTGTAGCTCTGAAAAGTGGAAAAACGAAGGCTATAACTTTTTTTTTGTTTTACCATGATTGTGTTTGAAGATGATCATGTCTGGTAGTTTCAACAGTAACACGACTTGATATCACTTGTGAGGATGATATTAATAATAATACATTAATAAATGTTTAACTTTGAGGACTTTGAAGGTGAAGGAAGTCTGAGAAGAATTTCTGTGTGAACCATCTATCATACGAGTTACAAGATTCAGTTGGATGGCTAACGTCATGAAGTTAAGTGAGAGTCTGCGCAGTACGATGGCGAGCCAACTGAAAAAAACTTTCAATTTGCGTCAGTGCCCTCCCATTGAAAATGACGGAGTCTGTTCGTCCATTTCTTTTATTGTCTATGAGCCGACCTAACGATGAGTCTCTTCATGACGGTGTGTTCCAATGCATTCTGTGTGATGTGCTGTGATTCGACGGCTTGTCACCTGACCCACCTACCCCACAGCCACAGCCCAGCATATAAATTGCTATCAGCATGCTAAGCTTTAAAAATGAATGAGTTCGCAATAGCCACTGCTGTTTATGACCCGACGATCCCTTGAAATGCTTTAACTCTCAAAAAGAATACGTTTTTGCCTGAAATTGCACTGTTCCTATTTACAAGGGCATTGTTCCCACCTCATTGTTCCTACCATCAAATGTTGGACCTCTATAGAAAGCTAAGAACCTCTAGTTTTCGTAGGAAACAGTCAAAATAAATGTGTGATGTACTCACAAAGAGGCAGAGGCTAGAATATAGTTTTCTTCTTTCTGCCGGATTACAAGCATCTCTGAACTGACCACATTTCAGCCCTCTGGGTCACTTGATATTCCTTAGAAACACAACTGAGCCCTAGCACCAGGACTGTGTGCAAAAGTAGATCAATATAGAATGGAAATATGAGTGCTTTAGACCATTATTTGCCAAGGTATGCACATGCGTTTTGTAAAATGCCTATGGAAACTCCCTATAGGACTTTTTGTATTCCAAAATGCATACTGACACTCAAATGCTTACTGCATATGAACCCCTTTGTGTAGAAGCATAATCCTGGTCTCAAATGAAAGGTAACACTTTGAGGTTTCTTGTGGACTATTTAGATTGCATGCCAGGTGTTCTGATGTAGACTGACTACACAAAATATGGAATAATTACTAAAAGGTCTGTGTATAGGATAAACTATACATCTGTACAACTAATATTGGATAATACAACATGAAGATTCAATTTCTATGGATTCTTGTGAATATTTCAGTACCCAATATGTTGCATCTACTTATTGTGCTGCAGCTTCACTGCAGCCAGAAGTCAGGGTAGCACCAAAAGTGTGTGGGGGGGGGGTTACCGCCCCGCCGGCGGGACACTGATATGGTGCATTGATTTAGAATGTTGGGGGGAGGGGGGTTACCGTCCTGACCGTTACCTGACACTGAAAATTATGTGATCAGCCAACTTGGCTCAGTTCTTAAGACCATTGGTATGGTGTTACAATGACGTAGAGTCACCGTTAGTTCACCGCGTAGCAACGAATTTGGGCGGCAGGGAGATTGAGCCGCGTTGTCAGACCAGTGTTCAGTTTTCTGTCAACGTGGCAGCTGAATAAACCTTAATGGGTAAGCAAACATTTATTTATCTAATGTTTCATTATGAAATTGTACTACATTAAATTCGGTCATGTTATAGTCTACGTAGATCGAACTGTCATACTCATAGACTATACAGTCTATGGTCTAACTTATGAACTTGTCGGGTCAGGGTTAGGGTGGAGTCATTTTAGTTACTACTTTTCCGAGGGTTGGCGTTCTGTCAAAATGTATGTAATCTTTGAACAGACTACCTGGTTATCTTCCTTAGACTTCGTATATGTAGTTACTACAATTTGGAGTCAAAATTCAAAGTGTAAATATGGTTTAAATGTGTAAAGAGGACGCTGATGTTTAATGGATGTTAATGAATGGGCACAGTATTAGCAGATCAGTGATTTAAATGTTATTCCTTGTCTTTTTAGACAATGATAGCTAGCCTAAGTTGACTCAAGCATGAATGAGTTTGTAAGTTAGACAGTAGGCTACGATGTGCATAGACTGTAAACATGCCCAAATTTAATGTAGTACGATTTCACAATGAAACATTGTCGTTAGATAAATAAATGCAGCAAACTTGACAGAGAGCTGAACACGGTTGGTCTGACTGAACTGTTGCTCAAAATGATCTCCTGCCGGACAGTTCAAACATCGTTGCCCGGTCAACTAAAAATCCACTACTTTTCAATCACCACGTCAAAATTTCCCAGTAAACCATACATCCATGACTTGTCAATATCTTTTAGTGAACCATGTATCGATGCTCTATAGATTATGGCAATATAAACTATAAACCAATGTTGTTTCGATGTCTCTTTATCTATGCTCATGCACTGTTGGGTTTTTGTCAGGATTGTAATGCTGATCCAATGTCTATTTAGGGCCGAGAGGTGCGAAGCCCTGTTGTTTTTGGAAAGATTATTAGGGCCCGAGCACCGAAGGGCGCAAGTGGTTGGCAAATATTTTGAGGTGGTTAACATAATCTAAAAGTCTTGAAATTTGGCACACACATCAGGTGTCACACAAAGCAGCTAGGTAAAAAAGCTTGGCCCCGGGTATGGCCCAGAGACTCGCTAGCGCCCCCTTATGCCCCCTTAGATGACTGATCCCGTGGTGGGCATATCAAGGGCGTAGGTTTGGTCTCAGCTTTGGTGGGGACATCCAATCTGCCGCCCCCCCCCCCCCCCGCCACACCCCTCCCCCCCTGGCTGAAAAGTTAAAGGAGAATTCCGGTGTGATTTTGACCTAAAGTGTTTTGAAACATGATACCGAGTGTGAACGTATGTCTCATAGCCCATCTCGGCTTGTCCCCTGCACTCCGAAATCTGGCGCTAGTTAGCCGATGCTACCAACAAGGCGGTCAATGGTGGTGCCTCGGCATCGGCATAGCCATGCAAATAAATCACTGTTTTACACCATTTACGAGGCTCAATGTATCTCCACACTTCATTGGTAGACTTCCGAGGGCCCTGACATTTAAAACGACACATTGAGAACTTTGAAAAAGCACTGGTAGTTTACTTACAAGACGATTTATACAGATAGTATCTTCACGAAGTTTAGCGTTTGCAGCCATCTTGAATTTAGTCACGATAAGTCGAGCGACGAGTAAGAATGAACAGGTATGATAAGGGATCAGATTCCAAAAATAATTCAGTGGAAATGCATGGATTCCAGTTGCTGCTACTGGAAGAAACTGTAATCCATGCATTTCCACAGAATTATTTTTGGAATCTAATCCCTTATCATACCTGTTCATTCTTACTCATCGCTCGACTTATCGTGACTAAATTCAAGATGGCTGCAAACGCTAAACTTCGAGAAGATACTGTCTGTATAAATCGTCTTGTAAGTAAACTACCAGTGCTTTTTCAAAGTTCTCAATGTCTCGTTTTAAATGTCAGTGCCCTCAGAAGTCTACCAATGAAGTGTGGAGATACATTGAGCCTCGTAAATGGTGTAAAACAGTGATTTATTTGCATGGCTATGCCGATGCCGAGGCACCACCATTGACCGCCTTGTTGGTAGCATCGGCTAACTAGCGCCAGATTTCGGAGTGCAGGGGACAAGCCGAGATGGGCTATGAGACATACGTTCACACTCGGTATCATGTTTCAAAACACTTTAGGTCAAAATCACACCGGAATTCTCCTTTAACTTTTACTGACAAGAGTCAGACTGTCAATAGACAATAGCCTCTTTCATTATTTAGAGTACTCTAAAGTTAAACTAGCATCTCCGACTGGAGAGAAATATGTGCAGACGAAAACAACTGTTTAAACGTAAATAAATGTTTGACCACTAGATGCCAATTTTGTTTCTCAGATAACAGAAGCTAAGCATACCTTAAAGGGACACCAGGCAATGTTTTCGTGTTAATGAATCATCTTCGTAAGTCGGTATATGGTTAAATTACTCATTACGGGGCGAATGAAGGCTCTCTCGCCCGCCCCTACTGCCTGTAGGAAGAATATCCCACTTGCAAGTTCGGTGTATCCTACCCGCCGACCGAAGCAGGATCAGTTTACAGCACAGAGGCAGGCTAACGAAACACTAGAGATTGTTGCAAACATGTGTATAATGGCAGAGCTGGCGAAGAAGCAGCGAAAACCCTTGACGGAAGACGCAAAAAATAAAAGAGCTTCAGACCGAGCGAGGGGGAGTTTCGTAGAGAAAAAGCATCAGGCTTGCCTGGTGTCCCTTTAAATTTGCCCAGATTATATAGTCATATATATCATTTAGTCATATAGTTATATAGTATTTTATTTATGTTACTGAGTATGGAAATGCACCATAATTTAGGATTGAATATATCTATGAATTTATGCGACTCTAAATTATATTTGTATTTGCTTAACTGTAATTGGAATTCTTTTGCTGTAAGATACCAGTGCCTTAATAGCGATTTCCTTTGTTATTTCAGACTGTTGGCAATACAGAATATCACAATACAGAAGTGAATCTACTCCATCTCATTATATTGTACAGCAATGCTGCTGACAATTGACAATTTGACATAGGCTAATAATTAGAACCTCACCTGAAGCCCTGATGCTGTTTCCTCAACCTGCCATCCATCTGTAGTGGTTTGATGCTGTCTTTCCTGCATACAAAGTGGTTCATTCATTTTGTAGCCTATCCTTTGGCTAGCGAGTTTAACCCTCCTACCATATTGTATATAGTGTTATTTGGATATTATTCATCAAATAATGATTCATTATATTTGAATAACCAACAGTGTTAACTTACTCACATTGCCAACACGTTTTGTGTCATAACAATGCAATGACAGTCCTTCAAACGAATTTGGGTCTCCCTTTTATTTCTCTGCATTGTGTAGGCTACACTCAGAAATACATAACATAAACAGAATAGAAACGAAAAATGTCCAGATCCAATGTTTACTATGACTTCCAAGATTCTAACTTAAGGTAGGCTAATTAACATTCAGTGACTTGGTAATAGCATCTATTGTGATAGCGCGACTTCTATGTGATTGCGCGACTTCTATGCGACCGTGCTGCACACCCCTAATCAATACTCCTGACCTTGGTTGAAAGATTACAGAAGCTAGGTTTATCTTAACAATATCCTGGGTAACATATGCTATCACCAGTTAATACTATTTTTCCACATAATAGAATCTGCATAATTTGAAAGCCTGGTCACTACCACTGCTAGCTTGTGTGGCTAGTTATTTTGCTTACTTACACTCTGCTTTATGAAAAAGCTTCGTATGCCCCCTTTCTTCTTCTTGGGTGGCATAGCTGATCTACACACCACAAAAAGGGGTTTGTATGTATGCTGAAGGGAAAAGGGAATATCAAAATGTTTCACTCTGGCCTTTTATGGGGTAGGCCTATGTATTGACAGACAGCCCTGGTAACTTACCGTTGTCGTTGACACACCCGCTCGCTTGACTACCAGTGCAAGAATAAAGCAATGTGTGTGCAGCATGCGTGTCAGATAACCCTTCCCCCTCCCCCTCGGTTTTTCAGCCAATCAAATGACGACGTTTCTTGTACTGTCGTGCTGGCTGTCGGAATGATCAGCAGCACAAATGAGTTCGCTAAAATATTGGTGGGGACAATTTTGTCATCTTAAAATATTGGTTAGGACTAGTCATGAGCGTCCCACCCTAAATCTACGCCCATGGGGCATATACTTTCAGCTACACACACCAAATTCGGTAGGTGTCTGTATCTCCCCAAGATGAACGACTTTCGTATGTACAATGCATTAGCCACGCCCAACCGGAAGTGAGGTATTTGGGATTTTGTGCAGACTAATATGTGATGAAATATGCGATGAATCATGATGCCAAAAGAGGTGCTTCCCATGGGTGAAAACGCATGAAATTTGGCACACACATCAAGTGATACAGTGAATAGACAGGGATAAAAGCTTGGCACCGGGCGTTGCCCAGGAACTCCATAGCGCCCCCTTATGTCACTGTGACTTGTGGTTGGCATATAGTTTTAGATACACACACCAAATTTGGTGGGTGTATGTAACTCCCAAAAACTTTTGTATTAACATGCTATTAGCCACGCCCACAGGAAGTGAGGTAATTGAGAATTTGTGCATTGTGGACATGATCAATTTTAACGTACTCCTCCTAGACGGTTGATCCGATTCATGTCAAAGTTGGTATACATGACGCCGAGATGTTCCTGATTCTAAATTGTGGAGCCTTTTTTTGATATGTTGTAATTTGACGAAATGGCAAAATTATGAATTGTAATACCCTTCCACACAAACAGTAAATGTGTCATAATTCATCGTGCATGGCTTGAAATGTTTGAAATTTAACAGGTCATTGAATACCATGTTAATGATAATATTCGCATGCCCATAACGCATGTTTGCTATAGCGCCACCAACTGCCAACAGAAAGAATGACAATTACACTGACTTCAGATGATCAATTTTAACATACTCCTCCTAGACGGTTTGTCAGATTCATTTGAAATTTGGCCAACATTATGCCAAGATGTCGCTGATGTTAAATTGTGAAGGGATTTTTGAATGTTGTAATATATTTGATATGATTTTAATATGTCACCACATAAACAGGAAATGTGTCACAAATCACAGTGCATTGAATGAATGGTCTGAAACTTCTCAGGTTAATAGATATCGTGATTATGATGATATCCAGACACCCAATGGGCCTGCCTGGCATAGCGCCACCACCTGGCCAACCAGGAAATGTGCCAGAAATGGACAATGCCTTAACTGATTAATCTGAAACTTTATAAAATATTGGATATTATTGTGATGATATTCATGTGTGTAATTCACATGCCTAGCATAGCGCCACCATCTGGCCAAGCAGGAAATGTGCCAGAAATGTTCTATGCTTTGAATGAATGGTCTGAAAAAAATAGCACACGCATCAAATATGTACATTTCACAAACGGACAACATCGGGGCTTTGTTGGATTCCGACATGTCACGGGTTGCGGCCCGCAGGTGCTCGGGCCCGCCATTGCCGCTTGCGGCTATATTCATCATTGAGATTGTAAGAGACTGATTATAGCATTGAAGACTTGTAAGAAAGCACGGTGAGTAAGAATAGCAGCTCTGTCATGCATTTAAACCTGAATTATTATAAACTACAGAGCAACAAAATTGCTACTTAAAGGTTGTATCAGCGATTTCAGGCCTAAAAAAGGCCCAAACCTAAATGATCAAATTCATTTAATCTTTCCTAACGATCCGCTAGCTGCCTGCATCTCTTTAGGCAGCCTAGGCTCCGAGATCTGTACACAAAAACAATTGCTACCAACAAGGGTTGGCAAACCCTCAAAGGCAAATAAAGTGTTTCAACCAATAACCGATGAGATGCATGTTTAGGAGAGTTTTAATTGCATGGGAGGGAGGGGGTAACCTGAATCTCGCCAGATGAATTTCGTTCCGCCTAGCTCCACTCATCCATCTGGGATCGATCCATTGGAGTGGTGCGTCATCTACATCTATGAAACTCCCGCCCTGCGTCTTGATTGGCTCTACCATACAATCTCATGCTGAAATCACTCTCAACGGAACCGATCCCAGATGGATCTGAGTGGAGCTAGGCAGAACGAAATTCATCTGGCGAGAGTCAGGTTAGGGAGGGGGAGGGAGTAGCGAGCTAGCTCTCTGTTTTGTTTGAACATCAAGAGAAGTGATGTATCCCCCCTATCCCCCCTGATACAACCTTTGAAGGACAAGTTCGCCATTTTACACTTAAAGCCCTGTTTTCAGATAGTTTATGATTAAATAGAACGTTTAAGATTGAAATTTGGACACATGCATCTGTCCTGAAATTTTCGGTTTCTGTGGTAGCACCCCCCACCTCCACAACGGCTGCATAGATGCACTGGAACAATCCTTCCTAAAACGCATTAAACTTTTGTTTACAAAGACGTGAAACTCACCAAGTGGTCAGGGGTGTTCACTGATATGCTCACACAAAAATCGCTGCAAACGATGCTTTCCAACAGGTGTTTTACCATTCGTTGTAAAACTCTGGAGCTATTTTTCAGACGACAGAGTTGGAAGAACTTGGGGTAAGGTTGACATTTTGTAACATAACGTTTGTTACAGGCGGAAAATGAACTTATTTGTTATGTCCATAACCTGTCATGTTCACATCATAAGCCTAACACTAACCTTAGCCTACATAAATAATTTGGCTACATGATTTTGTATGTTTACTATTTTTTTGGCTGTGGCACTTTCATGATGAAAACGTAAAGATTCACGTAGGCCATCATTCACTTTGTGCAAGTTCCAAGACATTTTAGCATTAGCCATGGACGTGACAATAATTTGGATAGCGTAGCCTACAATACCACAACTGCATAAGACTACAGAAAGAATACAAATAACCCCATATCCGTTTCCGGCGGCGGAGTAATACCATACCTCACAGCACATCCAATGCAAGTCAATAGAGTTGGACAAAACTACAATAAAACCTGTTGGAAAGCATCTTTTGCAGCGATTTTTGTGTGAGCATATCAGTGAACACCCTTGACCACTCGGTGAGTTTCACATCTTTGCAAAAGTTGAATGCGTTTTAGAAAGATTGTTCCAGTGCACCTATGCAGCCGTTGTGGAGGTGGCGGGTGCTACCACAGAAATCAAAAATTCTCAGGACAGCAGCATGTGTCCAAATTTAAATCTTAAACGTTCTATTTAATCATAAACTATCTGAAAACAGGGCATTAAGTGTAAAATAGCGAACTTGTCTTTTAATACTGATGATGCAATATCTTGTTAAATGTAGTTCTTTAGCAATAATCAATCTACTACATGTGTTATGTTACTGTAGATTGGTTGGTTGTGGTCTCACAGAGGAGTCCTGTGAGGTCCTAACATCTGTTCTTCAGTCAGAAACCTCCCCGTTGAAAGAGCTGGACCTGAGTTCTAATCCTCTGAGGGATTCTGGATTGAGGTTGCTGTCTGTTGGGCTGAGGCATACTAACTTCAAGCTGGAAACACTGAGGTTAGTGATGTGGTTACTATATGATGAGGTCAACAAAATAGTTACTGTAGCCGACCCAAGGGGGCAGGTGAATTTTCAGAAGTTGAACCACCCATGGAGCCGTGGTTATCAACTCTCTGCTAACCCCATAGAACGCCCATTCATTTGGGATTTTTTTGAAATCCTATAACTTCATATAACATATCCTGTGCCGACATTGTAGCTTCTGTATTATCTACATGAACAATAGAAGGCAAAACAGGCTCAACTACCTCGTACGTAACGTTGGGTTTCTGTAAGAAGAATAGTTAGCGTGTCCGGTTGTAGGGAAGCTAACTTTTGACGTAATTTGACGCAATTATGCCTGCGTCTTTCTGTCGCACCGTAGGGAAACAACCGTATTGTTTGGATAAGAAGCTAAGTCCTGCCAGCACGGAAACTCATGAACAAAGCTATGTAGCCTACAATACCATTTATGTTAAGGTAAAGCATTACATGGAGAGGTTTTCGATGGATTGACTGTAGCTCGAAAAAGTGGAAAGACGAAGGCTATAACTTTTTTGTTTTGTTTACCATGATTGTGTTTGAAGACGATCATGTCTGGTAGTTTCAACATTAACACTACTTGATATCACTTGTGAGGATGATATTAATAATAATACATCAATAAATCTTTAACTTTGAGAATTTGAAGGTGAAGGAAGTGTGAGAAGAATTTCTGTGTGAACCATCTATCATACGAGTTACAAGATTCAGTTGGATGGCTAACGTCACAAAGTTAAGTGAGAGTCTGCGCAGTACAATGGCGAGCCAACTGAAAAAAAATTTCAATTTGCGTCAGTGTCCTCCCATTGAAAACGACGGAGTCTGTTCGTCCATTTCTTTTACTGTCTATGAGCCGACCTAACGATGAGTCTCTTCATGACAGTGTGTTGCAATGCTGGTGCATGTGCTGTGATTCGACGGCTTGTCACCTGACCCACCTACCCCACAAGCCACACCGAGAACGTTTACGCATGTACATTGCTATCAGCATACTAAGCTTTAAAAATGAATGAGTTCGCAATAGTCACTGCTGTTTATGACCTGACGATCCATGGAAATGCTTTAAAAACGTGATCAGCCAACTTGCCTCACTTAAGACCCTTGGTATGGTGTTACAACGACGTGGAGTCACTTTTAGTTCACCGCGTAGCAACTTATTTGGGCGGCAGGGAGATTAACCCTCTAACCGCCCATGTCGCAATATTGCATGAATCATTACTGAATAAAACAGACGATAGACGCGAGTACAGTGTAAAATCTCATTTGTACTCTTGACCACTAGTTGGCAGACACCCAGAGCTTCGATTCAAGCTCAACCTTTTTTTTCAAAGTTTTCAGGAAGCTCGCGAAAACACGTGAGAAACACACGAAGAAGACGTGCATTTCCTCCATAACGCGGAAGCGATGCGGGCCATAGTTTTGCACAAATTGAAGCAGAAATACACCAAATGTTGAAAAAAAAAATCACGTGTGATTAAGTCTTGGATGTGTTATTCACCTATTCTTATTCTGAAGGAGAATATCTGCCTTTTGGAGAATATGATCGATCGTCTATTGACTGATAGTCACGGTGCGTCTGTGAATGGAGGTACGTCTTTGCGTCCTTGCGATTTTAGTGTCCACTAAGCATACCAAGCTTATTTCGACCCTCTGCCCAACATAGCTGGAGGTGCCAGTGGCAATAGTGATGATAGTGTCCGTAATGGACGTGGTATAGACAGCCGGGGTTGTAAAAATAGGGCTCTGAAGAACTACAAAGTCACCCGCGATATGGAACTGATTTGACCAGGCTACTTTATTGTATAGTAGCATAGGGTTTGTGATTATAGTAATAGTTTACTATTGTTGGTTTACATGTGACTGTATTCCTGTTCATTTGTTATGTCGGTGAAATGACAAAAAAAGAAAGTAAACTGTTTAAATATGTTCAACATCTAGTATTTACTGAAATGTGCATAATTCACGGTGGTTACCATCCAGTGACGTCATAATATGCAAATTAGATGAGTAAATTTACCCCCTTCATAAACTTCTGTTCATACTAAATGATTTTCACATTTACAGTAGGACTTTATCTCTGACCACTTGCAAGCCATGACCTTTTGAAATTTTGATGTACAAATCCAATTCATTCTTTTTAAACCCTGGCGGCTAAAGGGTTAAGCCGAGTTGTCAGACCAGTGTTCAGTTTTCTGTCAACTTCGCAGCTGAATAAACCTTAATGGGTAAGCAAGCATTTATTTATCCAATGTTTCATTGTGAAATTGTACTACATTAAATTCGGTCATGTTATAGTCTACGTACATCGAACTGTCGTCTGACTTTTGAACTTGTCGGGTCAGGGTTAGGGTGGAGTCATTTTAGTTACTACTTTTCCGAGGGCTGGCGTTCTGTCAAAATGTATGTAATCTTTGAACAGACTACCTGGTTATCTTCCTTAGACTTCGTAGATGTAGTTACTACAATTTGGAGTCCAAATTCAAAGTGTAAATATGGTTTAAATGTGTAAACAGGACGCTTCATCTGATGCTTAATGTATGTTAATGAATGCTACGATGTACATAGACTGTAAACATGCCCGAATTTAATGTAATACGATTTCACAATGAAACATTATCGTTAGATAAATAAATGCTTGCTTACTATTAAGGTGGAGCGACAAACTTGACAGAGAGCTGAACACGGTTGGTCTTGCTCAAAATGATCTCACACCGGACAGTTCAAACGTCGTCATGCGGTCAATCCACTACTTTTCAATCACCATGTCAAAATTTCCCAGTAAACCATACATCCATGACTTTTCAGTATCTTTTAGTGAACTATGTATTGATGCTCTATCGATTATGGCAATATAAACTATAAACCAATGTTGTTTCGATGTCTCTTTATCTATGCTCATGCTAGGGATGTTAACCGGTAGCCGTTTAACCGGTGGTTGACCGAATCAACTTTGACCGGTAAAAAAAACAAAAAAAAAAACACCATTTTTAAAGCTCCCGAATGCCAGCCAGCGTCTGTTATTACACTGCGCGCACACGTGTTATTGGTGTTGTATTGTATGGGGCGATATGATCACTCAATATCTAAAAATGATAAATGTGAGCATGAGCCGTCCCACGGTGGTATTTATTAAGCGCCATCACAGCACAGAGCAATGGCTCTGCCGCAGCAGAGCTCACGTAGCCATTCCGAAAACAGTTTATACCGGTTACTATAGTGACTATTTGTACGCCTTACATGACAGGTCCTGTCTGCGCAGCTAAACAAAAAAATCTTCACTGCTTGTTAGTGGCTGCGTGTTGACTATGGCATGATGATAATTGTAACAATGTAATGGCAAACAAAGACACGAAAGACTAACTTAGCATATGCCTACTTGTTGTGTTTTATTATTCATCTGTAAATGGCATGACGACAGGAACTTATTGCAAAGGATTTTGTGCAGCACGAGGCTGTTGGCAATCGGTAAGTTTTTTTACGAAGACGTTGGTTAATATACTTTCCTGTAACACCACCAAATGTAGCGTTCTCTGTTTGTGACTTTGTAACGTGAGCTTTTAATAGCCCGAGCTCGGTGCCGCGTTGCATGCAAGGTCGACGTTGTGCGTAATGTGTGCCTGTGCGTGGGTGCGCAGGGAAATCAATTATTTTTCTCCCCAAAACAAAACCCTTATTCCTCCACAAGTAGTGGACAATGATTGGGGAAAATGTATAATACAAAGGGCACGAACTAACATTGTGTGACGGGAGCCTAACCATTCTAAAATGGGGGGATAACTTGTTTCACGGGCAGAGAAAGACGCGCGACAGGACACGGGTATCATAAATGGCAGTTATAGAATTTTCGGTGACCGACTTTAACCGGTTAATGAGGCTCAGTGGCCGGTTAAGATTTTTTTTTAATTTCGCCATCCCTAGCTCATGCACTGTTGGGTTTTTGTCAGGATTGTAATGCTGATTCAATGTCTATTTACTAGTGCTGTCAAACGATTAAAATTTTTAATCACGATTAATCGCTGAATTCCTATAGTTAATCACGATTAATCGCATATTTTATCATATGATTAAAATTCTATTATTTTGCATTTCTGAACTTTCCAGGAGTCCATATTAACAATAAAGCAATTATTGTTTATCTTGATTGGGATTAAAATGAAAGCAAAGCAAGTTACTTTATTAACTGAACTTTAAGACATAGGTCTATTTGATTATTTCAAATCAAATTTCAAAAGATGTGCAGCAGACCTGAGGCAAAACAATATATTCTTCAGAAATATAGCTGATATAAACTGAAATAAATGCTACTGCAGAAGTGCATGCACAAAATGTAGGCCTACACACATTATAAAGGGCATAACAAACAGAAAATATATTCACACTATATTCATTATCTTTGAGTTCAGTTGAAAATAAGGAACTTTTCAACATGAGTGCATTGCCATTTTATAGGCCTACAGTCTATGGTGCACTGTCACTTGCCACACTCATCAACGCCGAAGTTTTTAACAGGCAAACACTGGATGAACAATGAATTTTATGGAGCAGCGACCAAATATAACTGAATTTACACGGCTGCAAAGTGCGATGCTGGTGTGCGGAGTTGTATTGAAAAGAATGGAATCTAATGTAAATGAATGTCGAAAGCAGAGTGCATCGCAAATAGTAGCAGCCAAAGAGGAATGTTGATAACAGAACAAGTAACGGTGAAAAAATCTTTGGCGGCACACAACTAATGCGTCAGCCTAGGCTACTACTCTTTGGCCGGCTCGTTAGCCCAACGGCGCATCATCATAAAGATACATTTGATCTGTATCACGCCCCATTTTAGCGGAAAACATGTTAACATTACATCATTGAAAGACAGCTAGTAATCACAGGTTGACGTTACATCTAGTTATTAATTCACAGGACATTCAATCATTTTACTAACATGGCAGTTATGAAGAATTGTGTTTATGTAACTTACTCATGTCGAAACGATGTACATTACCAACCTTACTCGTTTGCAATACTCCATGTAGGCTATTATACAAATTTAGCATGTACACTTACCATAATATCCCATGCAAAACGGTTAGCTTGCTAGCTAGCTAACTGTGGAACTTCAGTATAACATAGCCAATTATCTCACCTAGTTGTAGGAAACAGGCTACGTTCATATTACAAGTGATAGAATGAATGTGTGACTTATGTTTAGTTGATGTTATGACATGTAAAGTTAAGCTTGCTGAACTTAATTAGTCAGCCACGGGCAGTTTGACTGTGCCTATCGATACATTCGTGACACTCCTGTTAGTAAACTGGAGAGAGCAAAACATAGGAACATGGTCACATTCAGGGTAGGAATTTCACGGCGGCCACGACGGCCATGGCCGTCGTAGCCCCTTGCGTTGGCCGTGAGGCCCCTTTGAAAATCAGAGGTTTACAGGCCACGGTGGCCTTGGTGCCCCCTTCTTTCAATATTCTGCTTTGCGTCCTACTAATAGCGATTTTTATTTAGCCCGTGGCCTGTCAAAATAATCTTAGCATTCACAGTGCAAATTAATTTAGTCTTTTACGCAGTGGATTAAGTGACAGCGCAAGAAAGAAAGTGCGCCCAAATTCACCCATTCTCAGTTTAACTACTCGCGAAGTAGCCTATTCATCACACAGACATCACAAGTGTCACATGAAATAACTTTTTCTTAGCTTTTAAACAATGTTAGCCGATAATTGCTGTATTGAACGGTTCGCGAGAAAAGTAAATAATATAATTTAATTTAATCATACATTCTACTGAAGGTTTTGCGTCCCATGATCTCCCTACCCATTCATCTCGGTGGAATACTTTACGAACCCTTCTTTTAACACATGACAAACCATATATCAGAATAAACAGGAGACCTTACCGAACACAAAGGTGTAAAGCAGAACCCTGTACAGTTAGCCGTTCCAGAGTAATCCAGTTTTGAATTTGCAGTAAAGTTCGACATACATGGATGTCTCCAAATTTGGGCTTTACGTTTTAAAATGTGTTTAAATTGTTCCACATGATTTCATAACGGGCCAAATACAAAATAAATGTTACAAATATCGCCTAGATATTGGTAAATCAGAGGACAGCTGACTAAGAGTTTGTGAAAGTAGCCTTAATGATCACAAAATGCTAAGCATGCATCTAGGCTATTTGAGTTTCTTAAAGCTGAGCTGTTCAATAGATGATTTCATAACAGGCCAAATATAAAATAAATGTTATATATAGCCTAGATATCTGTAAATATTAGATGATCAGATGATTTACAGTTCTATGTAATATTTCATGTTTTTGTAATGTTTCATACAGTGATGCAGGTCTACTGCAGTGAATAGGCTAAATACAACTTTGATCATTTTTATAGCCTACTACTGTATAGTTAACTTTGGCCTTGGTGCCCTGACATGTGGCCTTTGTGCCCCCCACCAAATATGCCCAACTGAAGGCCAAGTGGCCTTGCCCCCAGAATGGTGAAATTCCAAGCCTGGTCACATTAATCCCATAAACACACAGATAACTCTTACACCAACCTTATTTTGTGCCTTTCATTCATGTTTGTTTCAAGATTAAGTAAGTTTACTATAAGCACGTTTCGCTCTCCACTTTGATGCAGCATAGATTTCCATTATATCAGTCATCTTCCCCCTAAAAGGGGGCGTGTATGCAGCACATACAACGTTCTGTTCCATTCCATTCGTCAGTGCGTATTGTTTAGTTTCCGGTCTGGCTAGATCGGTGTGGTGTTGTAGTTGTTCTAACGTTACTAGTTGTTGCAACAGCATGTGAAAAAACGACAAAGTTTGTTACACCAAAATGAACGTTAATCTCGCGATAAAAAAATTTCCGAAGGTTTCCGTTAACGCCGTTAATAACGCGTTTAACTGACAGCACTACTATTTACCATTGAGATTTCAATCTCAACCAAAATGATGATTTGGATGGAAAATCAACATCATATTTCCCATGTTAAACATGGCAAGGTAGCCTGTGCCTAAAAGCTTAAAGTATTCTTGTTGTGTGATAAGGAGATACATGATTGAAGGTGTAGCCTAGGCCTTTGTTAGCGCGTCAGACTTCCAATCGTATGCTGAGTGTGCGAGTTCAATTCCTTCAAGTGTAATTTTTGTAGGCTAATCTTGTCCATTGTCATTTCAACAGTGGAAACCAGGTTTAGTTATGTTTTTGTGTGTAGTTATGAACACAAATAAAGTGAACATTTTCGTACAAACTCAGATTTCTTTAGGCTACTGAAAAGTAGCAGCCTATCCTATAGGCTCAATGTAAAGTTATGTGTGGTTAACATATCGGATGTCACTTCTACAAGTAGCCTACCCCAAGCATATTTGAACCTTTTTGAGGTCTTTAGTTATTTAATCAGGCTACTCACAAAAGAAGCAAAAGAAACTTGACCGAGGTTGACCAAGGACCTCCGAAGCCCACATTGTGACATAGTAAAGGGGGAGGGGCTTGGGATCGGTCAATTTATCTACATCATACCTTGCACTGCGTCTTTTAGGTGTGTGTTTGTGTGTGTGTGTGTGTGGTGGGGGTGTCATAGTGTGCATGTGAATGATCCCTGCATTTTTGGTGAAAGATCTCTTGATTTTTTTAATTTATCAGGGCTGTGTAGACAATATATCTTCAATTTATTTATGTTATCTTTTGTTGTGTTCTTATGCAGGGTTGCTGACTGTAAGCTCACAGATAAATTGTGTGAGATTGTGGCTTCAATTCTACATTCACCAAACTCCCTGCTACATCTGAACTTCAGTAACAATGACCTGGGGGATTCTGGAGTCCAGCTTCTCTCTAAGGGACTGTCAAGTTCCAACAGCATACTGCAGATACTAAGGTTGGAATAAGGCCATGCATGCATTTCCTCATATTGTTTTATTTGTTTGTTTAATTAAGCAAATATTGGCAGATATCATTGTTAGGACAATGTGCCATTCATTACATTCCAACAATCCCTATGTGATGATGTTAAGCGATGGTAAAAAAAAAGAAAATAATATATACATATATTTGGTATTTTCTATATGTAGCTACTGCTGTGCGTAATAATTTCAGCATTTTCTCAATGTTATATAACATTTTAGAGGACTAACAGGCTAGAGTAGGCGCCCTATCTGATAAGATTCCATTCCAGTGGGGGCGCCATGAGCGCTGAGCGAGCAGGTAGGCCTACGAGTAGTGAGTTGAGTTGCCGTCTATGGAAAAAGATGGATACAGCAAAAAAAGCTGTCGGCGTCTAATAATAGAAAAAGAAAGAGGGTAAAGGAGATAGCATGTCAAGGGATGTGATAGCAGTTAAATAAGTGGACGGTGAAAGACAACAGGAAGGATTTAAAGTGATGATGTCTGTGCTTGGAGGCTTGCAAATATTCATGTTAAGAGACTAACTAGCATTTGTTAAGCATATGCCGATTGAAACATAGCCTATTCCATTCAGATAGCTAGGTGGCTACTATGCTCATACTGCACTTTTAATGGCAAACTGATAACAGAAATGTCACACTAGCAACAACTCATTACATGTTTCCATATCCTAACAATGAAGGCTCCTTGTAATAATTTAATATTGTGTTGTCAATATTGTTGTCAATGTGGCGCAAACAAATACAAGTTCGGTATTTTACACTTAAAGCCCTGTTTTCAGATAGTTTATGATTAAATAGAACGTTTAAGGACACATGCTGCTGTCCTGAGAATTTTCGGTTTCTGTGGTAGCGCCCCCCCTCCTCCAGAACGCTGCATAGGTGCACTGGAAGAATCCTTCCTAAAACGCATTAAACTTTCGTTTACAAAGACGTGAAACTTACGGTCAGTAAGGTGTCAGGGGTGTTCACTGATATGCTCACACAAAAATCGCTGCAAAAGATTCTTTCCAACAGGTTTTATCGTAGTTTTTGTCCAACTCCATTGACTTGTATTGGATGTGCTGTGAGGTACGGGTATTACTCCGCTGCCGGAAACGGATATGGGGTTGTTTGTATTCTTTCTGTAGTCTTATGCAGTCGCGGTATTGTAGGCTACTACGCTATCCAAATTATTGTCACGTCCAACCATGGCTAATGCTAAAATGTCTTGGAACTTGCACAATGTGAATGATAACATAATGATGTTGGTAGGCTTTCATCATGAAAGTTCCACAGCCAAAAAAATAGTAAACGTACAAAATCATGTAGCCAAATTATTCATGTAGGCTAGGCTTATGATGTGAACATGACAGGTTATGGACATAACAAATAAGTTAATTTTCCGCCTGTTACAAACGTTACGTTACAAAATGTCAACCTTACCCCAAGTTCTTCCAACTCTGTTGTCCCAGGAGGTAATGTGGGAACCGCTGTATTTCTCTGGCGAAAGAGCTTTTTGGGCGATTTCTTTCGACCTCCAGCGAAGTTCAGTAAAATGCAGACCGCAGAGACACGGTGATCAGCTTTCTGCAGATTCTCAACAGGTGTGCTCACATCCAACACCAGAAATTCCAGCCACAACTTTAGCCTTTCTGGATCGTTGAAAGGAACTTTTTTGCTACGAATTTTCCCGCAATTCGGAACTGCACAAAATTGCCTCATTTTTAGCTGTCTGTTGCAAAATACTTCAACAGCGATCTTATGCTTCTTCTGTTTTTTTTATTTTTTATTTATGCAATAACAGTACATACAAAAATTGAGACTAGAGACAGTAAAACACAGACATAAAGGAAAACATCAACAAAAATAAATAAACAAATAAAAAAAAAATAATAATAATATTATAAGAGAAAATAAATACAAAACATAATACAAATCATATGTTATGATTACAATGAGAGGAAGAGATCAGTCTTTCCACACTGTGTGAAGGACACATAGGAGTCTGTCGTTTTTTTTGTTGTCTTTAACCACTCTGAGTGAACTGATGAGCAGGTTTACTTCTGCCTTAAAGGCACAAAAGGAAGGTCGTGCCTTCTGCCATTTTTGTTTATGGAGAAAAAATTTAGAGTGCAAAATAAGGAAGTTTACAACATATTCAAGTGAGCTGTTATCAGGGTTTTCATAATAAAACAAAACATCTTTAATAGATAGAGAGTAGGAGTCAAAAAGATGCCTGGATAAGTTGTTGATAAACAATGTGGTTTCCTTACAATAAAAAAAAAGGTGTTGCAGTGTTTCATCCTCATTACCACAAAAAGAACAAATAGCACTGACATCTGCATATTTAGCTATGCTAACATTCACTGGATATATCTTATGAAGAAGTGAACTTCCTTAATTTTATTAGTGATACAATATTTATAAGGTAACAGCCAAGCTTTATGCCAGTTGATGTCCTGAACAACAGATTGCCAATAGAACTTGCCCCTTGGTGTAATTCTATTTTTAACCTGAAGGACCTTGCGAACATGTTTATTACTAAACTTTCTGTCCATTATATCTATCCCATTCAAAACTAGCTTATGTTGTATTATATCATCTCCTCCAAAAGATAGATGATTCTTTATCAATTGGATTAATCCTTTTGGAATAGCCTTTATAAGCAAGCTAAATTCCCTAAACGGGACGGGGAAGTTATGACGTGACATAAATTGTTCATAAGTCAGAATTGCACCAGACCTGTCAAATAAAGAGATAACATTGTAAATTCCATGATCATACCATTTAGAGAAAAATACGGACTTGTTTTTAATCAGAATGTTAGCATTACTTCTGCTTCTTCTGTGTATTCAATGAAATGCCAGTGGTTTGCTTGTAATTGGCAAGACGGTGTAAGGTGCATTATTGCCACCAACTGGGCTGGAGTGTCTATTATTCAAGCTCTCAATGGAAGAATGTACGGGTGTGAGGCGTTTGGAAAATTAGCTCCACAGTTTTACAACGCATGGTAAACACCTGTTGGAAAGCATCTTTTGCAGCGATTTTTGTGTGAGCATATCAGCGAATACCCCTGACCACTCGGTGAGTTTCACGTCTTTGTAAATGAAAGTTTAATGCGTTTTAGGAAGGATTGTTCCAGTGCACCTAGGTTTCCGTTGTCCGGTAATTACCGGACATTGGCCGGAAAAAAATGAAATGTCCGACAAAATTAAATCTCTCCGGTCAAATTGTCCGATTGAAATTGGCTAATAATCCCGTCCCCTAACGCAATCTGACTTTGAGAATAAGCCTTAATATGTAAGCCTATATTATACGTCCTCTGGCTATGTTTTTAAATGAACAGACTCGTTTGAAAAGTAAGCTATTAAACAACACGCAACAAGCCTATGCTGCATTTCAAATAGGAAGCGCACGCTTAAAACGTCCATGTTAAACAACGAACAAATGAGTGAGGCGGTTCAAACATGGCCAGGCCCAGGCAGACTAGCCTTAAACGTTTTTTCAGAAGCCAGACGCGATGGATGATGATAAATTGGTAACGTCTGAAGCCTTAGATGTCCGGTCAACTCCACCACCACCAGATAAAAAGCAGAAGTGTCGGGCGTATCTGTCGGAATCAGTGACATTGGAAGTGGAGTTGCGGGGGGTTCAGCCGCTCCAAGACACTGTCATTCTCTGTGTAGCCTACACTGCACATGCAAAGTGTTCTTTACCCAAAGCATACAGTAGGCCTATGCGTTCTCTGTCTATGATCTGCAGGGTTAGGGCGTCCTCGACGAGGCGATTACTGGTCCGCGGATAATTTCTGGCACAATTAAACGGTATC
This sequence comes from Alosa pseudoharengus, assembly GCF_046254945.1. Classification (NCBI taxonomy): domain Eukaryota; kingdom Metazoa; phylum Chordata; class Actinopteri; order Clupeiformes; family Clupeidae; genus Alosa; species Alosa pseudoharengus. The sequence continues at coordinate 17,765,157 of NW_027468564.1, read as the reverse complement.
ATTGAACCGCGGCCGAAAGAAAAAGAAACTAAACATTTCCCAGAATAGGAAACATGTCTTAATTTATTGTTATCAAATAAAGAGGCATAGCATTAGGGGGTAGTGGTGTGAGCGCTCATTCTTGTGTGTGTGCATCTGTTTAAGTTAAACAGTCACCACTGGAGATAACGTGGGTAGCAGCAACAAACAACGTAGCCTTTTTAAAACAACGAACGAAGCGGACTCTTGCTGTCCATGAAAAGATACTGGCTAGATCTTGTTAGGCATGTTTAAGTTAGGCTAATGAACATGTTGCATAGCTACATAGCCTGTATCCAGCTTTCCTCAATTTGACTAATTAAGAAGGGATAATAGGATATTTGACCGGCATATCATCAAAATGTCCGGAAAACGAAACCTCTGCCGGTCACTTTGACCGGCACCATTTCTTTCTAGCGGAAACTCTGGCACCTATGCAGCGTTCTGGAGGGGGGGGGGGGCGCTACCACAGAAACCGAAAATTCTCAGGACAGCAGCATGTGTCCAAATTTCAATCTTAAACGTTCTATTTAATCATAAACTATCTGAAAACAGGGCTTTAAGTGTAAAATACCGAACTTGTCCTTTAAAGTGACAATGCACCATTTATCAATACATCATCAAGTTAAACATCAAATTGGCAGCATTTCTTTAGTTGTTTGTGTTTTATTTATTTATTTATTTATTTTTTTGGGGGGGCAATATTGTTGTTGCATACCCCTCAAAAAAAATGGGTAGCTGCGCCCCTGATGCAACTCTAGGTATGGTGAAGGGTATGTGATGTGGGGCTATTTTAATTCCAAAGGCCAAGGGAACTTTATCAGGATGCATAGTATCCTGGATCCATGAAATAACTGGCCTTTAAAAATAAAAATCTGCTTGTAAGGGAATTTAACATAAGTTCAATCAAATTAAAATGTTCTCCTCTTTGCAAACGTAGGCATATGGTGACAGATTAATTTAATGATGTTGCTGCGTGAATCACGGTAAGCGCGAATGAAGTGACCACTTCTTAATGGGACTCACTGTATGGAAGTAGGCTAAGTAAAATAGAGATGTTTCAAATAAAATAACTTAATCAGAATTCTAGGATATGCCCGCTTGAGATAGAGCTGGCCTTTGGCCATAGCAACCATCCATTTAGAACGACTGGCCTTCATAGCAACCAAAGATCTTAGCTGTGATGCATGTATACATGTAATGTGATGCAAAGTATAGAAAGGGGAAATATAGTGCAATGTAGACAGTAGTATACAGTTGATTTACAGAAGGTGGTTTAGAGTAATATGAAGTATTCTTTTATTCCTTTATTCTGAGATACAGATGCTCTGGGAAAACAATCCCAGGCTCTCAAAATAATCCCAAACAGACATAAGGTCTTTATAGAGCAAATACATATAGATTATTTGTCAAATAAACCAGTAAAACATAATTAGGGGATGGAATATATAACATTCACACTCATAGCTCATATATTTTTTTAAATAAATCAGTGAAAAGGTATCCTGACAAACAAGCAGCATTTTAATGCCTTGGTCATATTTCATAATTTGGATATGCGTTCACACACGTAACTTTTGACTCGTATGCCCAATTGCCAAAAAGGAGGTATCGTTGAAATCCTTGGACCAAGCCGAGTTCACCCTATGACGTCAATTTCCGCCATGATGGATCTTCCGCCATTTTGGATTTTTTCAAAAACATTTAAAAAGTTTCACGCCTCACATATTTTGTCCGATTTTCACGAAACTTAGCACATAATATCTTCAGACCAAGCCGCACAAAAGTTATCGATTACCATCTTCAGAACTAAAACCGTTTGCCCGTAACAGCCAATCGAAATATGCGGCGAAGCCGCCAAACAGAAAGTGAGCTCATATCTCAGCAACCCTTTTATCTGTCATAACCAAACTTAGTACATGGACTTGTACATTTTGGCCTGTAGCTGTTGATGTGTTTGGAATTAAAACATACTAGTGGTGTCTGGTAGTGCTTTTGGATGTCCTTAGGCTGACCCAGTCCAACTTGTGATGTCAACATTATTGATTCGGCCACCATATTGGATTTAATCGTAAACACTAAAACGTTTTCAGAGGTCACAAATTTCATCTGATTTTCACCAATTGGCACAGACCATCTTCAGACCATGCCTTATCAGTGTTTAATTTTCTGGAACGATTGACAAAAGCATTTGCCCGTAACAGCCAATCGAAATTGGTGGCGAAGCCGCCAAACAGGAAATTACCTTGTAACTCAGCCAATCTTGGGTTGTTTGGCATGGAACTTGCTGTGACTGCTTAATGCTATATACCTGATGCAACCGCATTGAGTTACATGGCAAATTTGGACTGCTGAACTGACTGCTTGGCCCCCTCATTGCTGCTTCCAGCTATATTTAATGTTATCTTTTGTTGTGTTTTTCTTATGCAGGCTTGCTGATTGTAAACTCACAGATAAATCTTGTAAGATGGTGGCTTCAGTTCTACAGTCACCAAACTCCCTACAACAGCTGGACTTGAGTGATAATGACCTGGGGGATTCTGGAGTTCAGCTTCTCTCTAAGGGACTGTCCAGTTCCAACTGCATAATACACACAGTAAGGTGAGTGCAGACATGTATATGTCTTAACCCTTAGAACCCTAGACTGTTTTAAGAGCATTTCCACTACCTTTAGTTAGAAGCATTTATCCTGGTCATTGTAAGTGCCATACACACATGCTATATATTGTTTTGACATTGATTTAATTTTGATTTTTAAATAATAAAAATACAAAAAGTGTATTATAAAAATTTTTGTATTTTGACACCACTGCATTCTGCATCTTGTATTTTGATCATTACTGCAAGCTGGCAGCTCGACTTGCCTTTCATGTGTGTGTAGAGCAGATTGTCCTGAATCTGGCAATATCATTGCCAAGGTGGAAGGATTCTTTGGGGCTGAGCAATTTACAGACATATGTGGTGTGCGCCTTACAGAAATAAATGCCATTTTTTATTTAGTGATTAAAAATGACCTTTCTGTGCTCCGTATCTGTGACACGAACTGATCTGACCTGACTTGACCCGAGTTTACGTGTTAGCCTGTGTGTGCCTTTGGTGTTTCTTTGGTGTTTCTTTGTCAAACAAATTGGGATGCAATATGAGCCTTGAATTGGATGCCATGCAGGAATTTACTAGGATCTCAAAACCGGATTATGAACATTCTTTGCCATAGAGAAACACACAATAGCGTTGGAATATAAACATGCTTTGCCACAAGCACAGACAAAAACGTGAGGTAAGTCGAGCTATTTGAAGTTATTATTTTGCTTTCACTTTGTCTGTTTTATAACCCAGAACGATGTACTTGGTATGAAATGATAGCTCTGTGTCTCCTGTTTCATCTGACATGCGTGGCATGTCTATTCAATCAAGGGTTCGCGAGTAATTCGAACAAGAATAATGGGTGTGCAGGTGAACGCAGAGAAGTACAGACTGTAAATATGATGCAATTTAATTTAAAAAAAATTTCATACTTGAACGTACAGACACGTGGTCTCGTTGGAAAGCCCCACTTCTGCTCTGTCACGCAATAAAGGTTTCATCTCGCTGCGATGAACAGTTGCGGAGCAATGTAACAGAGAAGAAAGGGTGTATTTTTGAAGCACTTTGCGTCAATCGGGTTCTAAGGGTTAAATTTCCTCATTAGCTAGAAGAACCATCACAACATAAGCATCAACTGGTAAGCCAAATGAAGAAGTAGCAATTAACACTTTGAGTGCCTTGAGTGCAATATTGCGTTTTTTTGTTCCCATGGGTTGAGTGCCAAAAATGAAATATTGCGTTTTTAACTTTTTTTAAATTACAAAAATAGACACTCTAACACACCTTATGTGTGATTTTGTGAACTCTATGATGAATAGTGACAGTCTCAAACAGCGCATATTTCATAAAAGACGCTATATCTCCATTTCTAGAAAAAAAACAGGGATTTTGATGAAAACTAGCCACTGTTTAGCTTGGGATTTCTCAAGAACAGAGGCATGTAGAAATAAACGGTTTGTACTCACTGAAAGCGTAAAAGTGGAGATTCCTCAAATTCCACAAATTCCAGACAAAATATACATTTAGGTCCAAGTAATATCCATGTATCACACTGTATAACATTCAAAACTCATTATTGCCTCATCCACTACATCCATAACATCCAAAACAACACAGGCATCAACATAGGCCTCAACTGAAGACTGATCACAAAGCTCAATTAGAACGGACAGAACACAACCATAAAACTGCCTCCCCCCAAATTTACATCTCTACATATCCATGCCAGCACCATATGTGGGGCCCTCCTGCATCTCTACATATCCATGCCAGCACCATATGTGGGGCCCTCCTGCATCTCCTGCTGGTGTCTTTTTACTTTTTTGGCTGAGCTCTCACTTTTTCATCTCTGCTCTGCACTGGCGGACTGGACACTATCTGCTTTTGAGATTCTGACCATATCGTCATAACTCATTGCACTCAGTCACAGCTGTGCTCTGAAGCCACAATTTCTCCATCACACTCAGCATGGCAGAGGCACCCTCATTTTCCCAACAAAGACTGTTTTTGGACATTGGGCCCATGTGACCGAGTTGAGGCACTCGTTGGCATTCTGAGTGCCCCCATGCTGCATCCGCTTCAGCAGCCTGTCACTGGACATTCGGTGATACACAGGGAGGAGTTTTTGACCCACCTCCCGTGACAAAAAGTTCCCTGCGTGGCGATCATGGCTCTCTGGTTGCTCTCCATTCTCCTCTGCTCCTCTGTACCAGCACCAGGCAGGACTGCGCCTAGTGTGCATGGTGTTGTCATCACTGGACATGGAATGGAGGAGACCTGCCCATATTTCTGCATTCATTTTATCTAATAAGCCTTGATTATTAAGAATGGCCCCCCTGTAATAGTTCTGTAAGGCTTTACATTTTTTGGCCGTCAGCTTCCCGCGACCTTTGCCCTCTAACTTGCGTTCAACACTCAGTTTCCTGACTGCTGTGCCCATGCATTTGTGAGCATGATTAATGCACTCAAGTTTAACTATTTCGTGCCCAGGGTATGGGTTGAGTGCAACCACCTCCTTAAATGCAGCACTGTCCCCATCTGACAGCATCTCGGTGTACCTCAGCTGATGTTGAGACACTGACCTGGCCCACATCCTCTTGGCTGCATCCTGCTCCATGGCCTTACTTGACCCTGAGAAGTTCCTTGCACAGTCAACATGATTCTGCTTCCAGCTATCATACTCTTCCTGTGTTATTTTGCTGTCTCATCTGGCACGCTCTCTCAGGGTACAAGCATGACAATAGGAGGATAGCACCTCAAAGTCCACTACCAACCCAGTGAGGATGTCAATGCACACGCCAATGCCGTAGTGAGACGCCCCTCTTCTGCCATGTGCCATCAAAAGACACACTGATATTGATCACGGCATCCTGATCCTGCCTCATCATCTCTGCCACATCAGGGTCAATATCTCTGTATGCCAGCCTGATCTGGTCCTTGGTTCTCTCCAGTGACTCCAAACCTCTCTCAATTTCTGCCACTAAAATGAATAGTATACTGTATCAGAAACTTTTCATTTGGCCTGATATTGTATTGATACCCTACATATCTTCATTTTAGTGGCAGAAATCAGAGAGGGGAGCAGCCAGGTCATAAAAGGTCACTTTAGCAGGGAGTTAAAGTATGTGCATTTTTATTTAGCTGATGCCTTTGGTTATGGTTATGGGTTCTTTGCAAGCACTTTTATCCAAAGCAACTTAAATGCCTTTGGAGCGAATCATATGCTTACAGTCCTACAAATGGCTTATAAGACTTGGAACATTTAGATAAGAGATAAGATAGTACTTTATTCATCCCGTAGTAAATTCATTTGTATTGAATAAACTGGTTATAGTTTGTTTAGTACCCTATATGCTTTTGTCCAAAGTCACAAGCAAAACAGGACAAAAAGAGAAGAGAATACTACTGTTGTTTGTGTGCATATGAGCCTGCGTGTGTATTGTGTAGGTCCAGTTGTTTTTGGCAACTTCTCCTGACCATTTGCTTAGGCTACATTATTTTCATATCCACTTCTGTTTACTGCCACCTCAAAGAAAATATGTATGGTACCAGTAAAACTGACCAGCACAAAAAAACTTTACTGAATGAAATGCCACTTTATTTCGTCATGTATTATTGTGTCATAGAAAGATGCAAACTATGCACACAAAACAGCAAACAGAGGTGGACATTTCCAGCTTCAGAAAATACTGCCACGGATTTTGACAATGTAAATTACTGGCTGATCTATTTATCTTAATAGTTGTGCTAGGATCAGCAAGCTGTTTGGAATAAATAAGCAGAGTAATGTACCTTTCTGGACCTCTGAATACAAAGCAAATCACGGCCAATTAGTTTCTGATAAGCCACTCCTAACTACTCTTATTAAACACATTCCATACCTGTCACTCTCCTGTCATGTCTTTGGTAAGACTTAAGATGCAGGCCAGGAATCCCCAACACCTTTGAGATCTTTTTGAGGGCCGCATACCCCAATCCTAGTTTGTGCGCTAAAAGCAGCATGCGAACATTAACATCAAAGGCAACGTCATTCCTAGACTCCTCGTGAATGTGACACTTCTGCAGTACTTGACGCCTTCACACACACTGCACTCAAGCAACAAACTGCTACAAAATCCTTGATTTTGTTTGTCGATTGTAAGCTGCAGCCCAGACCCAGCACAATTAGGACAAACGAGCTCACAGATCATTTCATTCAGTCGCGCAACATGAACTATGAGCCACTGCTGAGTGGCACGGCTGTCGCTGCTGCTGCCTGAACTCTCTCCTTTCCCCATTGACAGCTTACGTAATGATGCACTATGAGAGGTTATTTCATCACCTGTTTTATTGCTTACTTTAGCCTTTGATTTTCTGGCATTACTTAACTGCATCACTCTCCTATTTGAAGCTTTATATCATCGCGTTGTTGCAGCCATCTCGATAATTAAATATCCCGCGGAAAGCTAACTAGGAGGCATGGCAGTATACTACGTGACACGTTTGAACAAATCCTCTTGTCGGAAATCGCGTGTAGCCAATGAGAGTTTATTAAAAAGGTGAAAGCCCCTTGTACGCTTTCAGGATTGGTGGTTGGTACAGCGGAACTATGTTTGGATAAGATGACACGGTGCTGCAGACCGAGACGTTTAAAGTGGTACCAAACATGGCATATGAGAGAGATCAGTCACGAAACGACACAGTGCGTAAGAATGCTAACTTTAAGTGAATCATCGGTAAAATTCACAGGCGCAAGTCGACACACACACAATACATATGAGACGCTTCTCATCCCTAAGGTGGTGCAAAAGTCTGTGCACTTGCAGAAAAGATTTGTAACTGTAGGACAACTTTTTGTGCGTAGAATATTGTTTTGTAATGGTGAAATATTTTTAACTGTAGGATGATTTGGAGCTGTGAAACCGATCCGTACCCGTAGAATAGATTTGTAAGTGTAGGGCATATTTGTAATTTTGATTACTTGTACGGATCATTTTTACAGTTACAAATAATTTCTACAGTTTCAAAACGTGATACACACGTACAAAACATTTGAGTCTAATATTCTTCTATATGATTGGCTGTCACGGGCAAATAAACTTGAAATAAAAATATAGTTTGTGCGGCTTGGTCTGAAGATCATCTCCGCCAAGTTCCGTGAAAATCGGATGAAATTTGTAACCGCTGAAACTTAGTAGAGTTTGGTCTAAATCCAATATGGCGGAGGTCCAATATGGCGGAAAGTGACAGGATAGGGGTTGCTGAACTCAGGATGGTCCAAGGATTCAGACGCTACCTCAATTGTGAAAATCAAAACAAAAGAGACAAGGATCACGCGCATGAACGCATGTCCAGCATTGAACTGGTGGTGGCGCTAGAGTGTTCAATGTATATGCATAAGAATTGCTGTGAGTGATTGGGACAGTGACTAATGGTACCTAGTTTTGTTATGTTAACATGATCATATCCGCCAAGTTCTGTGAAAATCGGATGAAATTTGTGACCGCTGAACCATTGAACTTAGGTCGGTCCAGGGATTCCAACGGTGCCTGATATGTGAAAATCGGACGCACCGTTCAATGGTCACATGCGTGAATGCAATCCAGGTTTGACCCATTGGTGGCGCTAGAGTGTTGGGCATAGAGTTTTGTAAATTGGTGAGAGTAATCATGGGACAGTGCTGAATCAGTGTGCCAAATTTCATAACTTTAGTTTTGACCCGTTGGTGGCGCTAGACGGCTGCGTTTAGAGGTTTGTAAATGAGTGTGAGTGGTCAGTGGAGTGTCCCGAAACTTTCTGCCAAAAAATCTGCACTTTTTTAGCCAGGCATTCTATGGGCTGCCATAGACTCCAATGGCGGAGGTATAACAAGAATAGGAAAAGCTAGTAACTCAATGGGTGCCTTCACAGCTTCGCTGCTAGGCCCCCAAATATAACCGCAAGCGGTAATTAACGGGGTCGGAGCAAAATTAACATGAGGTAGCATAGCTTTTTAGTTTGCATATGCTTTGATTGTTGTGCTAATCTCCACAACCCAATAGTATTCTAACAATACTCTATTACATGGCATCATGTTTTTGTTTGTTTTTATGTAATGTTTGTAATTTTATGTAATGTCATGTTTATTTTTGTATTGATTTGTCTAGTTAAAAGTTTCCTCTCTTTATTTACATTATTTTTGATAGTTTTCGTGTTATTCTCTTAGTCCTTTTTACTGCTTTACTGCTGATGTTGTCGTCTGTCCATTGGGAGCTTGCTATGGCTAGCTTTTGCCCTGGGCCTCTTACATCCTTCCCATCCATCTGTGAGCCGGTGCTGCACTTCGCTGTCTGGTCGAGGGGATTTCTTGGGACAGCAGCTGGAGCTACTCTGCGAAAGATCTGCCGAGGCCGCCGAGCTGTTTCTGACCAGTGAGCTGCCATGCCCACTGCCTGGAGTCTGGATTGAGCAGACTAACGTTAACGTTGAAGAACTCTGCATTACGGACCAACAAACTGTCGTTGTTATAGCAGCTAAGTCCACTGAGTTGCTGATCTACAAGATCGCCCACGACTTTCGGACTGGTATGCTTCCAGTGATCTCCAGACTAACGAGGCCTAACGTTCACGTTATCTCCAGACTGCCAGTGAGTGTTTGAACTTTGTTGGCGTTGCATGGGTTGTGGAGACACAGCCGTGCGCAGTTTCACGCGAGTCATCATTGCCCTTGGACATTTTCAGCCGGTTGGAATTGGACTAATTTTATTTATTTATTTATTTATTTTTATTTATTAATTTGTTTGTTGTCTGTCTTGTATGTCTTGGTGTCACGGGTACGCTGACGACTACGCCGCTCCGTCCGGCATCTTTTGCGTTTGTTATTTCTTAAATGTAGTTTGATGTCTTGGTGTCACGGGTACGCTGGCGACTACGCCGCTCCGTCCACTATTGTCTTTGTTAGTATATGTGTCAATGACAATGGGTGTGTTCGAAACGGGAGACAACTGCCTACTGCCTCCCTCCCTACATAGAGAGCTGTCTCACTAGACATGACTTTGGATTAAATGCATCTTTTAAAAATGAGCTTAGCACTCTAGAATCTTTGGTTAACACTACGGTATGACGTTAGCAAAGGCCTGACGTTAAACTAAATTAGCTTACGTAAGCTAGCAGGCTAACGGTATAAATTCGTTTTACGGCCGGCAGATATATCATAACCTGACTCCGCCAGATGGATTTGCTCCGCATATCCATCTGGGAACTTTTCATTGAAGAACTTTTGGGAAGGGGCGGACATACTGGTTAGCTGATTGGATAAACCATCTGTCTATCACCACCTTTGTTGGTTATCGACGGGCCAAATCAACCAATTAGATGAACAAAGTATTCTTCTAATGCCGTTTAACATACAATTAAGTTAGGTAACGTGACAAACGTTAAGATGTTTTAACTTACCATTTATGAACCTAATCAACGACAATTCCCATCAAGTTTTCACGGTAGGCTCTACACTTCTGAAGATAGTATATTCCTCCATTATGAACTGGAATCAGCCGTGGAGGATGTCTGTGTCGTTCATTCCTCCCAGCTGCATGGCTGAGACTCATAGCTTCACAGTTTACCCAGGAATACTTTCTAATTTGAATAAAACTTGCGCGATAGCTATGCTCATCTCTGTGGATGCCGTCATGTTGTTCGTTGCGTCACACCTCAACCCGCCTCAAAGCCAACGCTGATTGGACGTTCGTTTGGTGAACTGCTCCAAATTTTCTTTAACGGAAAGTATCCAGACTGATCTGCGAGTGAAACCCTGAAGCTCGCGAGATCAGGATGGTCTCACGAGGCTAGATATATCAGACCAGACACTATTAATGGTTACAACAATGGCATAATCAGATAGTAAGTTGTTTTTTTTCATCTCTTATCTTTTCATCACAGATTCAGCAGCCATTACCGATGTCATCCGCCATGTTTGTTTACCTTTCACAGCTTCTTCAGACGTTGCCGCAAGGGATTATGGGTAGGAGGGAGCATGAAGTGTGCATCGATGCTGCCTCCAAAAATGACCATTATTTGGGAATTCTAAGATATCTTAAAAGGCAGCAGAATTTGTTTTTTTGGTTTCGAACCGCACTTGCTGCCTTGCTCCCCAGTTAGATATCTTAAAAGGCAGCAACTTTACCCGTTTCGAACACACCCAATGTCTTATATGTGGAGCGCTTTGGGTTGCACTCTGTGCATGTTAAATGCGCTATACAAATAAAACTGACTTGACTTGACTATTCTAGTGTGCTAACCTCCACAACCCAACAGTATTTTAACAGTACTCTATTCTAGTGTGCTAATCTCCACAACCCAATAGTATTCTAACAATACTCTATTCTAGTGTGCCAACCTCCACAACCCAACAGTATTTTAACAGTACTCTATTGTAGTGTGCTAATCTCCACAACCCAATAGTATTCTAACAATACTCTATTCTAATGTGCTAACCTCCACAACCCAACAGTATTTTAAGAATACTCTAGTGTGCTAACCTCCACAACCCAAAAGTATTCTAACAGTACTCTATTCTAGTGTGCTAATCTCCACAACCCAATAGTATTCTAACAATACTCTATTCTAGTGTGCTAATCTCTACAACCCAATATTATTCTAACAATACTCTATTCTAGGGTATAGGTCTATTCTCTATTCTATTGCTAGGCCTGGCCGATTATTAGGGCAGATATTTAGCATTTTTATAATAATCTGTATCGGTCATTTTTTCCACCGATAAGCCGATATTGAAACTTTGTCTGTAAAGCGTCTCTCACTCCCTGCATTTGCTACTCTGTGGTCAAGAGCATTGTACCGCCCACTACACCGTCTGATTTGTTAGTTAGCACGAATGCAGCCAATCAGGATCGAAGACTGAACACAGAGAAAGTTTAGGATTCTCACTGAGGCAGACTGTAGACTGGGCTTCAGCTGTACGGAGCTATTTTTCAAAGGTAAGGAAGGTAGCCTACATTGCTGAAGTTGCAATGAATCACAATCATCTACACTTTGTAAGCTATTGTGTCTTTGATCCGGATCAATAAGTAAAGCACCCACTTCCTTCATTTAGCGAATTCCCGATTGATGCACGTTAGTGATATGCTGTTTAGGCTACTAGTTAGCAAACCCGGGTGCTGCGCGTCGGGAGTTCTCTGCCTCCGCCTTCCCCGTTAATTGTGAATAACGGGACACCTCGGCGGACATAGTAGGCCTACAGACAAGTCCTAAATTATGCAATAGCGAACATCAAAAAGTCTAATTGCTCCTTTTTGAAACGGACTGTCAGAAAAGACTACATGCACCCAGGGCCAGCCGTAATTTATTCCGACCTGAACTAAATCGCGTCCTGAGCTGGCTATTAACGTGCCTTTTAGGCTCACAAAAGTGTAGCTTATAGCATATGGACACAAATTGCATGCTTAAATAGCCTATGAACTATTTTAAAACTGTTTTGTTAAACTATTCGACCCTAACACTTGCCATCACGCATGCACCTCTTCCTCTCCCTCTCTCGTGCAATCACACACACGATGGCAAAGCATCCTTTGTGACAGGTCCCTTAACAAGCACATAGCCCATTGTGTACGCCTACTCTATGAAAATAATTGCTCAGCTCTTGGATTAACATGATACACAGGATATACACTTGCAAGTGATGCAAGTTGATAGACAAATGTGTATCAAAAGAAGAAAGAAAAGTTTGCATAATTAAATGCTTTTTTTTAATGACATTTTTGCAGCATATTGCCTTTACTATCTACCCCCCTTTTTGACAACTGACATATCGGTTTTACATATCGGTTATCGGCCTCCTGTTTTGGTAATAATTGATATCGGTATCGGCCTTGAAAAAACCATATCGGTCGATCCCTACTCTATTCTACAGGACTATTTATTTGTTGTGGATAAGATGAAGGGTCTGGTAATGGAAGGCAGTGTTTCCCACAGAATTTAGTTGTATTTGTGGTGGTAGGTGGTAGGTTGTAGGTAGGGGGGGTGGGTTCTGTGTCGGAGTCAATAAGATGAACAGTCTATAATTATACAGTTATACTTGCCTTGCACGACAAGTTCTGACAAGTAGCTGTAACATTATAGTGTGCTATTATCCACAACCCAACAGTATTCTAACAGCATTCTATTCTAGTATGCTAACCTCCACAACCCAACTGAAGGAACTGTAGGGGGCGATGAAGGAAAAATAGTAAACAAAGAAGTTCCCCTAAATGCCATAGAGTGTCTCAGCATTGTGATTCTTGGAAACTGATGAGTGTGAATGTTGATTGTCTGATGTCATTCTGTTCCTATTCAATGTGAATCTGAAATGACCAATAGCATCTTGATCCTAAAGCTCTAGCGGGGATTCAAACTCTCAACCTAAGAAACACCAGTACAAGGCATTATCCCCCTGAGTCACTGACAATCCACATTGGGCAGTCACATTTGATAGCAATAAATGTATGGTTAAATTTATAATAATTTAACTTCAAGACTACTTTTAGTTAGCCATGTAACCCTTCATGGTTTTAAACAAAGACCCCATCCCCTCCCCCAATGGAATGCTAATGTGCTGGTTTAAGGCCTATCACTTACACAAGACAAAGGATGCTACCTTGATATAATGTATCCATGTATCATGAAATGTAAATGTATTCATGTCTGGTATCATTTTGATAGTCTCATTACAAGGATTGTAATGATGTGATTGTGAGAATGTTTGGAACATTCTATAAGTGATATTTCTGATATATAAGATATCTCTCCTCATGCTATTCTGATAAGAATTCATAGGTGTGAAGTGGGTGTGAGTAGGTGTGTCTGATGCCAACTGGAGAACCAATAGTGGGATTGTTCTTGGCGCCATTATTTTGTTCTTTGTTTAAAAACATTTAAAAGTAACTAAACTGAAATGTTTGTCAGATTCAGATTTCTAGACTTGGACTAAGGATGTAGCGGAAGAGAGGATAAGTTGGCTACAGGCCAACCTAGGCCTTTCAGGCCTGGGCTAGGCCTACATAGACCATAGACCTTTTTTGTACTCTCTCTCAGCTTGTAACATAATAAACCTGATTCCTGAGTTTTTCCTGAAGTTCGCCAGTCTAAGATCGATCAATATTAAGTAATTATTCACCACAATTACTTTCACATTCACATGGTGAAAATGTGTGCTGGCAAACACACAACATCAAGAAAACTCCTAGTATACATTTGACCATATAATTAAGGGCTTTATAAAAAGAGTACAGATATGAAAATGTGCACTGTTAATGGTATTCACCTAATGATGGTTGTATGGTTGCTATCCAAAAACAAAATAACTCATATAGGAATATAGGTGATATAGGGAAAATGGGCTGAGTGGTCAAATTGTATTGGCCTATATCTCTGAAAAGGAACAACATATCCAAATTATTTTGATAACTTTTGTGAGGCTTGGTCTAAATATTGTCTGTGAGAATTTTGGTGAAGATTTGGTAATTTTTGAAGCCTGTGAAACTTTCTATGATGTTTGGCTTTTCTCTGAAATTGTGGCAAAAGTAAACATTTTTAGACCATAAGACCGGGGCCAAAAAGATGCATCTGAGTTTAAAGATTAATATTATGAAAGAATTTTGAGTCTAGGTCAATCTGGTAAGAAGAAATAAGCATAATTAACTTTATTGCCAATAGCGCTACCTTTGGGTGCAGTACTTCAAATTTGGGGTTATGGGTAGAGGGGGGTACTGGTAACCATACCTGAAAATGTTAAGAGTTTTGGAGTTACGGTTTAAACTGCAGTATGACTTTTACAGAATTTTGGCGAAAAATGAACGGTACAGAAACAATAGGGGTCCTGCAGCTGCGCTGCTCGGACCCCTAATTAACAAACACAATGGGGTTCTGCAGCTTCGCTGCTAGACCCCCCAAAAAAAAACGGAAGAAAAAACTGCTGCGCAGCAGTCATAACAAATAACTTCAGATTCACACAATGTCACCAGTTGTATGCAGGAAAAAACAATTAAAAGGAAAATCTCTCTTTCTTTCTCCTCTCTCTCTCTCTTTCTCGCAGGCTCTCTGATTGTCACATCTCAGAGAAGGGTTGTGGTTTTTTGGCTTCAGCTCTGACTTCAAACCCCTCCCATCTAAAAGAGCTGGAACTGAGCTACAATCATCTTGGAGAATCAGGACTGAAGCTGTTATCTGCTAGACTGGAGGATCCTGTCTGTAAACTGGAGATACTTAAGTATGTTCAGAAAGAAACCCCAGTGTTGCACATTTAGGGGAATTTCACACATACCTCATTTGGGTTCAGACTTTTCAGTTTGGTCCAACCCAAAATTGTAGGTGAGAAAGGTGCCATGGACCATGGTCCAGGGGCCGTGTTCACAAAGCCTTTTATCTTACCTCTAATCGCACTAAAAGATTTTAGCTAAGAGTTTTCTCTTAAAAGTTATTCACAAAGCCTTTCAGACCTACTCTTAGTAAGGAAAAATGACAACTCCTAAACTAAGAGTGAGTCTTCGTTGCTATGGATGACACCATTACTCATGCACAAGCCTTGACTGAAGTGGCCACCTTGATTGGCTGATGATTGCAATCCGGGAATGATTCCAAACACCTCCCTTACAATGATGAGTGACAGGTGACAGGTCTAAGAATGTTTGCGCTGCACAAGTAGTGCGAAGGACAGAAGATGATGAATAACTGAATAAAAAGGCCTAGCCTAAATGAATAAAGATTAAGGCAAAACAAATAGCCTAGTAGCCTAATGAAACATACGGATTGATGCAGTTTCTTTGCAACATTATTAAATTAATCTGTCACCATTATGCCTACATTTGCAAAGAGGAGTACATTTTAATTCGATTCACAATGAGACATTACATTTAATTTACATGTTGACAATGAGTAGTTTTGGTTGTTGGTGGTGTTATTGCATCCCTTATGCCTACAATGCAAAATTGATCCCTCACAACTGGAAACTCCTGTAGCCTCCTGTAAAATGCCACAAAAAGCTGTTTGTGAATAGGTCTTAGTCAGTTAGGAGTCCTCTCGACTTCTTTTAAGCTGTCCCAGACTTAGGTGCTGCTTTTAGGTCTAAAATGCTTCGTGAATTACTTTTAGTGAAAAAAATTAGGAGTGCTAAAGTTAGGAGTGACACGCCCATTATTTTTAGGAGTTGCTCCTAAATTTGCCAGTTAGGAGCTAGTTTTAGCCTTAAAATTCTTTGTGAATACGGCCCCAGATCAAAAGACCAAAATCAAGCTGAAGCATGATTCGGTTTGTTTACAGTATAAAAAACATTTTTGGATGGTTTGGAATTTCAGACCAATTACAGGAAGTTGAGGCAGCTAGCTACCAAATAATGGATAATGAATAGCCTAATATGAGCTGTGGACACATATGGGGAGAGGAGGAGATCATATAGCCTATTTAATTAGAATCTGGTCTGACAATCTGATCTAGGAGTCAATTAGAAAAAAGTGCATTAAAATACCAACATCTATAACATTTTTTGAGAGAATGAGAGAGATCTGTGGCAGCAGTAGCCTACATTAAGGTATGTGAAGCCATAAGAAAAAGCAGTGCTTTTAGATA
Source organism: Alosa pseudoharengus (assembly GCF_046254945.1). Classification (NCBI taxonomy): domain Eukaryota; kingdom Metazoa; phylum Chordata; class Actinopteri; order Clupeiformes; family Clupeidae; genus Alosa; species Alosa pseudoharengus. The sequence continues at coordinate 17,748,985 of NW_027468564.1, read as the reverse complement.
GGAAAAAATGCAGAATTTACAATATGTCAACATCAGACACATGCTTGCAAACAAACCAGTCAAAGGGAGATGCAGCACATGTAGGTCGTAACGACAGGACACAGGGATGCCATGCAAAGTTCTTTAGTTTGCTAGAAAAATTGCAATATAAAAACCATTAACACACGGATCAAATTTATTCAATGTAACTAAACACGAATGTTGGTTCGGACCTTGGTCCGGACTTTCAGGTGTGAAAATGCCCTTAGACATTCAAATTCACAAACATAGCTGAATGTTTAGGAACCTTTGCAAACAGTTTTCTGTTTGTCTTGAGTTCTCCGTGAACATTTCTGAACACTCAACCGCCACCCCCTTTTGACTGGCCCCCCATCCCTTCTGCCCCCCACAACTTGAACCGACTCTTTGAGGCAATCCCCAAAAGTCGTCATGGCCTATTTTTTTAAATTGCTTTTTGGAAAATAATAACATGTCCGCATCTGGTATTTTGTGGTAATTTTTTCATTTAAAAATTGCTATTTAGTTATAAAATTAACTATATTCGCCGAATTTTCGTCACCCGACATGCTCGAGATCAAGAAGTGACAGACAACGCACGCACAGAGAACTATCAGTGTTCAGGACAACAAAATGGCTAGCGTTAAATGAAAAGTTGATAGAGAGTGCAGAGTTTTCAAAGAACAGTGGACCAACGATTATTTTTTTGGTCAGTGTAAGGACAGTTTGTATAATATGTAAAGAAAGTGTGGCGGTTTTCAAAGAATATAATCTGCGTCGTCACCACGAAAACCGCCACATTTTGGTCTGGGTCATACAATTCCATGTTATATAGCTGACCCGGCCCCGGCCCCCCATCACAGTCAGGAACGATAACGTGGCCCCCAGAGAAAAAAGTTTGTAGACCACTGCTTTACAGTGTAAAGTTTACACCAATTTTTTCTCTAAAATCTAACTGTTCAGAGAAAGTATGTTTGCCACAAACATTCACCACTGTTTGCCAAATTTGAACGCCTGTAACACCCGCCAACATAATAACTTGCCACCAACATAATAAAAATGTTCACAAAATCAGCACATTTTAAACGTAATAATCCTGCCAACATAATAATTTCCCACCAACATAATAACTGTTGCCTACTGCCAACATAATAATTATTATGTTTGCAGGAAGTTATTATGTTGGTGGGAAGGTTAAACAATTATTACATTAACTTCCCAAGTTGAAACAGCATGGTTTTATAACACACATCCAAGAATAATCCAGGTGCAGGATCAAAGATATGGTTACAAGACAAAGTGAAGATCCATACACTGTAGAGCTCCCATTGCAGTATTTTTTTATTTTGGTAACGTTTCAAGCCCTTACAGCCCTTCCTCAGTCTTCCCATACCCGTACATTATCATCCCACCAATGTAATAAATCACTGATTTAGTGATATTATATCTGTTTTATAAGTTGTAAGGCAGTTTAAAAAACACTTTGGAACCCACACCCACACTTTGGAACACTTCGGTTTCAAAAAAGATCGGTTACAGACTCCTAAAATGCCAGGGTCGTGTGGACACTGTAAGGGTCCTGTCTTGTTCTGTTGTCCCTGTCAAGTGTTTTTTCCATCATGTCTGAAAAATAAATAAAGGTAGAAAGACAATGATATCATATGCAGTAATCTGCTTGCAATAAAGGTATTGAACATGCAAGGCAAAAACACAATGGATGCCAAATCAACTTTGCTTGAAGAGTCTGGGATCTGTCCCTATAAATATACTACATTTAAAAACGATTAACTATATGGTTCTAGGGCTGCCACAGACTGCAAACTAGTAAAGGTATTAAATAATACGTAGATGTATAAGTAAAGGGGGGGGGGGGGTTAAAAAAGGTTTTTGATCATGAGATGGTTTAGATGGTGACAATAACAACTATACCCTTACAACTGATAAAACAGATATAATATCACTAAATCAGTGACTTATTACATTGGTGGGAAGTTAATGTAATAGTTGTTTAACCTTCCCACCAATGTAATAACTTCCTGCAAATGTAATAATTATTACCTTGGTGGGAAATTGGGTTGTTACATTGGCAGTAGGCAACAGTTATTATGTTGGTGGGAAGTTATTACATTGGCATGATTATGTTTAAAACGTGCTGATTTTGTGCAGATTTAATTACATTGGTGGTTTATAACATTGGTGAGAAGTTATTAAGTTGGTGGGTGTTACAAACACCTTTCAGATTTCAGGCTGCGAGATTAACAGAAAAATAGGGAGCTGTTTATCCACATGATACAAGAAATACTAAAAAAATACAGTACTTTTTTCTGATTGTCTGTCAGAGATGACATTAATTGTGTATATTGGGACAGCTATGAAATAATTCAAATTAAACAAGTTAAATATCCATTAGGCCTGTTATCACTGTCAGTAACCAAAGAAAGTGGTACAACAAACAGTCATTAATTCAGGGTTCTCAGCAAGTGGTCCGTGGCGTGGCGTTGCTAATGAAGGTTGCCGTGACCAACAGGTGGCTGTGAAGGTGTTGCCGGTGGTCCCTGACATATGTATTAATAATGGAGTTGAACTGTTGGAAAGTGCATTTTCTATTCAGAGGGAGTCCTCAGGTTGCTCACTAACTCTAATCTAAGTACAGGACAGAGTGTTGGGTATTTTTATTTCATGATTATCTCCTTCTGAGAATTAGAGGGACCTTGTGGCGTCACCTTGGGACAGACAGCTGGAAAGAGAGAGTTCATTACTTTATATCAGGGGAAATATATACAATAGCAGGGACAATAAATCACTTGACAAGTGGCACAAGCAAAAAAGAGACAGGGAAAAAAAACAGAAAAAAGTGTGATATTTTGTTTTTCTTACAGAACTGGGGCTTCTGTAAGCAGAGCACGGCTGCATTTGCTGAGGTGTAAGTTTTTTTTTCTTATTGTTTATTCAGTATTAGTGATCATTCACGTGTTTTAGCATTAGGTGTGTATGGGTGTCTAATACAAATGTGTGTGTGTGTGTGTGTGTTTGTTTGTTTGTGTTGAGATGGTGTGAGTGTGTGTGTTTGTGTGTTTGTTTGTGTTTACATGGTGTGTTTTTGTGTTGGTAGGGTGTGTAGGAGTGTGTGTGTTCCCATGTTCTCTTCTCTCCTCTCTTGTCTGCAGATGCCTGTGATCTCACACTGGACCCAAACACAGCACACAGACGTCTCTCTCTCTCTGAGGGGAACAGAAAGGTGACAGCTGTGTATAAGGAGCAGCCGTATCCTGAACACCCAGAGAGATTCAACTTTGTGTGGCAGGTGTTGTGTAAAGAGGGTCTGTCTGGACGCTGCTACTGGGAGGCTGAGTGGAGTGATGATGATGATGATGATGATGATAAGTGGAGGAAGAGAGGAGCTGATATATGTGTGGCCTATGAAAGCATCGACAGAAAAGGGTCGAGTAACGTTGTGATGGGATGGAATGCCAAGTCCTGGAGTCTGTGCTGCTCTCCTCACCATTACTATGCTGACCACAAGAGGAAACCCACTGTCATACCTGCCCCCCCCTCCGGCTCCAGAACAGTAGGAGTTTACCTGGACTGGCCGGCCGGCACTCTGTCCTTCTACAGCGTCTCCATTAACACACTCACCCACCTGCACACGTTCCACTCCACATTCACTGAGCCCCTCTATCCAGGGTTTAGGGTTTATTATGGCTCCCCAGTGTCCCTGCGCAAGATCACATGAGCTCGTCCTCCAACAGGTACAGTACGGGCCAAACGTTTGGACACACCTTCTCATTCAATGCGTTTCCTTTATTTTCATGACTATTTACATTGTAGATTCATCAAAACTATTAATGAACACATGTGGAATTATGTACTTAGCAAAAAGTGGGAAATAACTGAAAACATGTCTTATATTATAGTTTCTTCAGAGTTGCTGTTTTTTTTTTATTTAATACCATATTCAGCAAGCCTTAACTTGACAAATATTCATCTGTGGGCCAAATAACTTTGCATTCATTCATAGTTTTAATGCCTTCAGTGAGAATCTACAATGTAAATAGTAATGAAAATAAAGAGAACGCATTGAAATGAGAAGTTGTGTCCAAACTTTTGGCCCGTACTTGTCCACCTGTCACCCTTTTTCTCTACTCTCAGTTTCTACTCCCCCTCCCCTCTCTCCCCCCTCTTCTCCTCCTTCTCTCTTGCTGTCTCTTATCTTTCTGTATAAACGAGGCTACTGTGGGCCATCACAGCTACAAGCATCAGTTCCGGCTGGGTTTACACTTCTCATGGGCCACTTTACAAACTGACAAAATTCAAACATAAATTCATCAAGACAAGACACTGCAAAACATCCTACACTAACCATGTAACCATAGCAACATCCATTGTGATGTAAGCATCTGGTGCTTGATCTGTGGCCCTGGGAGTTGAGAATGCACAACATTCTGCAGTAACCAGAGACAAAGCCTACAGAGCTGGGGATGAAACTGGCATGAGAACAGCGAGAGCCAACCTGTCCCGTGGCATCAAGGAAGCAAAAAAGGAATACACTCACAAGATAACCACCCACTTCAAAGACAGCAGGAACGCACAAAGCCTATGGCAGGGCATTCAGGCCCTCACGGACTACAAGCCCGCGCCACAGAGCTGCGAGAGCAACATCCCTCTGCTCAACAACCTGAACCGCTTCTTTGCTCGCTTTGAAGCACAAAACAGCACCTGCCCACAGAAGACCCATCCCCCTCTACATGAGCAGCCCCTGTGCCTCTCTGCCGACAGCGTGAAGAGGACACTTGCTGCTATCAACACCCGTAAGGCAACAGGTCCAGACAACATCCCTGGTCGTGCGCTGAAGGACTGCGCAGGGGAGCTTAAGGATGTCTTCACAGACATCTTTAACACTTCCCTGAAGCAAGCCATCGTCCCATCTTGTTTCAAAGCTGCCACCATCATACCTGTGCCGAAGAAAACTGCTCCATCCTGCTTCAATGACTACCGCCCTGTGGCACTGACACCCATCATCATGAAGTGCTTTGAGCGGCTTGTCATGTCACATATCAAATCCATTCTCCCCCCCACCCTGGACCCCTTCCAGTTTGCATACCGAGCCAAACGGTCTACAGAGGATGCAATCTGCTCTGCCCTCCACCCAGCCCTCACCCACCTGGAAAAAAGAGACTCATATGTGAGATTGCTGTTTATAGACTTCAGTTCTGCATTCAACACCATAATACCACAACAACTCATCTGCAAACTTGACAAACTGGGACTCAGTACCTACCTCTGCAACTGGCTACTGGACTTCCTCTGTCAGAGGCCTCAAGTAGTACGTGTTGGCAACAATACCTCAAGCAGCATCACACTGAGCACAGGGGCCCCCCAAGGCTGCGTGCTCAGTCCGCTGCTCTTCACCCTGCTGACGCATGACTGCACTGCAACCTACAGCAACAATCACATAGTGAAATTTGCTGACGACACAACTCTGGTGGGTCTCATCACCAAGGGCGACGAGACTCAATACAGGTTGGAGGTCGACCATCTGACCACGTGGTGCAGGGACAACAACCTCCTGCTGAACGTCAGCAAGACCAAAGAGATTGTTGTTGACTTCCGGAGAGGTCACACCCAACACCTGCCACTGACCATCGACGGTGCTGTGGTGGAGAGAGCGAGCAGCACCAAATTCCTGGGGGTGCACATCAGTGAAGACCTCTCCTGGACCACCAACACAGCATCACTGGCGAAGAGAGCTCAGCGCCGCCTGTACTTCCTGCGGAAACTCAGGCGAGCAAGTGCTCCACCAGCCATCATGACCACATTCTACCGAGGCACCATTGAGAGCATCCTCTCCAGCTGTATCGCTGTGTGGGGCGGAAGCTGCACTGAATACAACAGGAAAGCCCTGCAGCGCATAGTGAACACAGCTGGAAGGATTATTGGTGCTTCACTCCCCTCCCTGAAGGACATTTACACCACCCACCTCACCCGCAAGGCGACCAAAATTGTGAGTGATGCAAGTCACCCCGCTCACAATCTGTTTGATCTACTGCCCTCTGGGAAGAGGTACAGAAGCCTGCGCTCCCGCACTACCAGACTCACCAACAGCTTCATACACCAAGCTGTTAGGATGCTGAACTCTCTCCCTCCTCTCCCCCCTCCACCCTCAGCTACATAACATCCTGGACATTGGACCCACAAATGGCCGCCTGCACCACTCCACTTGCACACTTGTACACTTTGCAACTTGTTGTTGTTGTCCTGGAAACACAACACTTCTGCTGCTCTTACATAACTTGCACCACTATGCCACTTTATTTCTTACTTAGGTCAAACAGAACTACCTCAGCCTCTTATTGGCCTGACTTTGCACTAGTATTTTATTTTATTGACTGTCTATGCACAATTTCAACCAAATTTTGCTGCTCTTATTTTTTCATTATATGTGCCCTCTTATTTACTTATTTACTTACTTTTTTGTTTACTTGAATGTTATGTTTGTCTGTGGACTTAAAAATTGTTAAAATATGTCTTGTCTCCACCGTGGGATAGTGAGAAACGTAATTTCGATCTCTTTGTATGTCTGGAACATGTGAAGAAATTGACAATAAAGCTGACTTTGACTTTGACTTTGACTAACCACGTAACCATAGTAACATTAATTCTCTGTGGCCCTGGCAGTTGAGCATGTTGCAGTACACCAGAGTCACACACTCGTGTTCATACACATGTGTAATGCTGAGATGTTATTGAGATTATATTATAGTATGTATTTATATTCATTAGGCTATTGATTGAATTTACATTGTTGTTTATTATTGCCATTCTCCTTAATTTAGTCTTACCAACTTTTTAAATTGCGTACTGTTAAATGTAACTATTGTATTGTTATTTGTGTCGCTTTGGACAAAAGCATCTGCTAAATACCATAACCATAACCATATTGATATCTATTCAATGTATAGGCTACTGTTTGGGTGATACTATACAAATTTGTTTTCTTTATATTTTCCTAAAATAAATGTGGATCATAACAATGTTTCAGCAACAACATGATGTGTTCTGTTCTCCCTAAAGTTTATTTATTTGCTGAATTTCTTTTTTTTATTTATTTGCTGGTATGGAGTGACAGTTTTCTATATGTGTTCTATATATAACACATGCTTATTTTTCTGACTTAAAATATGTAAATAAAATGTCCCAGATAGCAAGAACACGTTGTCACAACGTTGCCATTGGTTGGAAGTGTCGGAGGTGGAACGGCAGTCCACCGACAAGCTGTAACTGCAGCGAATGTCAATAACGCAAGAATTCGGGTTGTATTAGTAAGTGTGCTTGCTGAAAGCAGCACACTAATTGTTGTTCTTAAGTTTTCTTATTTGGGGCTGTAGCAGCCGATAATGTAATAACGTCCAATAACGTAATAACGACCAATAACGTAATAATTGTATTGTAATAAAGCCAATAATGTAATTATTTGCCAATAATGTAATAACATTTCTGAACCAATAATGTAATTATGTTTTGCCAATAATGTAATTTATTGGCTGGTTATTACGTAATCGGTTTGGTTGGGGAAAACAACTATAAAATGTAGGCTCATATCTCAGTAATGCTTTCATGTATAGAAACCAATCTTGTTATATGGAATTGGGAGCCCATCCTGAGGATGCACAATACATTGACCACTAGGGGCACTATAATTAGCAAGACTTTGTCGTATCAACTCCAAACTTGGTACTGTACATACACTCGTGAACATTCCCTGAGTACCTACAATAAATTTGATGACATTTGACCACTATGTTCGCTATATTAGCAGGAAATATATCCAGGCTTCATCCAGTTCAGTCCAATCTAATCCAATCCAATCCAGTTCAATCAAATACAATCCAGTCCAATTCAATCTATAATCACAGGAAGTAGGCTCATATCTCAGCAATGCTTTTATGTATGGAAACAAAACTTTGTACATGGACTCAAAACCCATTCTCAATCCAATTCAAGCGTTTACTAGAGAGAGAAAAGGGACACCTTCTGTCAAAAACTGATGGATGGCCCAAAGGTCAAAAAGGTCAGGTTCATTCATGGGTCAGTGGGCGTGTACAGTCCAGTACATTCTAGAAGATTCTGGAACATTCCAATAAGGTCATATGAGGAGGCGTTACTTTCCAGATGATGAGCTTGGGGTTTGGTGGGGTGTTCATTTTTTCTGTAAAGATTTATTTGATTTATTGGGGGCCTAGCAGCGAAGCGAAAGCAAGAATTCAGACCAGAAGGCAAAACAATGCTTTGTTTCTCACCAAAAATACGGAAACATTTCAACATTGGTCATTCTGTTGCTATCTCTCTGCCGAAAGCAATAATTCAGACTAGAAGGCAAGGTATTAGCAGCTCGTAATGAGGATGAACAGAAGAGCATTTACGGAGACTGGAGTCAGATCAGCAGTTTAGGGAGAGAAAACAGATGTGAAATGTGTGTGTGTGTGTGTGTGTGTATTTCTGTGCCATCAAACTGCAGTGTGTGTTCAGCCTCAGAGAGGGGAATGAAGAGGGGGTTGTGGTTTTAAAGGTGTGAGGGGGAGGGGCTTTCTTTTGAGTTGATGGGAGGAAGAGGACCTTGTGGTTGAGAAAGAGAGAGAGAAAGAAAGAGAGAGAGATGGGGATGTGAAGAGTTTAAAACGATTCTCTCTCTCTGACACACACACAAGCATACACACATGCGCAAGCACACACAAACACACACACACACACACACACACACAAGCACACACACATGCGCAAGCACACAAACACACACACACAAGCACGCACACACACAAGCACACACACACACACTCACACAAACACACACACACACACACACACACACAAGCACACACACTCACTTACACACACAAACACACACACACACACACACAACAACAACAACAGCCCCCGTATGCTGCATTGATGACACAATTCTGGTCACACAGCACGGGACACAGCACTTGTGCTTTAATGTTCCATTTCAATAGAGCTTCATTTTAAAGATTGGCACCTTAAAAATATAATATGTTTTATTTGTTTAAATGTTTTCATTCACTACTTCTGACGGTTTGAAGGAGTAGACTTATTCTGCTGACAGGACACATTTCCAAACCAGAGGCCATGTTCAGACGCATCAGGGGGTGGGGGTGGGCTTAGATTGTGCTGTGGCTTAGCAACCGCTCACACACACACACACACACATAGAGAGAAATAAAGAAACTGACCCCAGTACTTTTTGGGGGATGTCCCTACATCTGTTGCACCACAGATTTCAGAATTCCTACCCTACACATGTAGGCACTGATTTAAATGGAGTTCTTGGCTGTTGTGAGTGAGCAGGATCGCATCTCTCATCCTTGATTCCTCCTTGATCCGTAATTCCTTCAACCTTACTGCATTCCTTCCTCATTTCCTCCATGTTTTGATTTGGAGGAGGGGCTAGGACATAAGAAAGGAAGGAAATAAGGGAGGTTTGACCAATCAGAGAAATGAGAAGAAGGAAAGAAGGGAGGTTTGACCAATCAGAGAAATGAGAAGAAGGAACTAAGGGAGGTTTGACCAATCAGAGAAATGAGAAGAAGGAACTAAGGGAGGTTTGACCAATCAGAGAAATGAGAAGAAGGAACTAAGGGAGGTTTGACCAATCAGAGAAATGAGAAGAAGCCGTGGTGTCTGACAGTGACTTTCCAGAATCAGCATAATATGGCAAAGATAAGAAGACGTAACTGTTCACGTAATAATTAGTTATAGTGAAGAAAATGCACATATACTGTTATGTTGTCACAAACATCTCCTCAAAATACTCTAACAAACACATGTTCATGCATATACACAGAAACACAAGATATATGCGGTACAAGCCGTACACATACTTTATGGACATGAAGTTAGAGGGATGACCAAGAGAGAGGAAGAGTGAGACCTGGATTCTGACATCAGTGTTATTTTCATTCATGCAGTACGTGCTATATGACTATAACTAGAAGAGACATACATGAATGAGGAGGAAAGAGTTAAACATTCATGACAAGATGAGTTGCTTTGCTGGTGATGGTATGAACACACCTTAAACCTCCCGAGGCAGAACAAGTCCAGACAGTTCTCTACAGGGAGCGTCTGAGACTCAAGGACATTACAAGAGAATAAATCTCAAAACTGTAAGTTCCTTTGTTTACTAAATATGAGTTGTATGCAATGTTTATTACATTTCTCTTGATGTCTGGAGGTGTCTGGAATCCAATTTGTGGCCCTGGCAGTTAAAGGTTAGAGCAGAATTGTGATCAAAGTACCCATAGATTTCCAACTATTGTTCCTGTTAGAGTATAAAGCAACATGGTCACGGTGGTCAGATCTATTAGAACGTCACAGAAAGAAGCCTGAGTTCAACTTTACCACCTATTGTTTTGAATTGTATGCCTGGAAGATGCAACCTATTTAGTTCCTTCATGTATAAACGTATGACACTTCTCTTCCTGGACACCAGATCAATAATTCTAGGCATTTCACTTCTGATTGCATCAACAGGACTAGACTAGACATTCTAGTTTGATTTTTGTTTAGTTTGTGTAAATCTTCAATCAAACTCACTGTTATTTGATCAAACTGTGTGGCATAAAAAGTGGGGTGTTAGAGAGAGGATGAAAAGGATCATGATGGGGAGGGTGGAGATAAGAGCAGCATATGTCCATGGTGTGTGTGATGAGATTTGTCAGTCATTTGTGTGAGGAAGGAGTTAAACATTTATGCCAAAATGTTTTGCTCTTGATATTCAGACCACGCCTCATCCTCCTGTGTTCTCTACAGGGAGCGTCTCATGTGTGTCCCAGGGAATCGTTGACCAAAAATTCAGAAAGTTGACAAAAAAACAACTCGCGCTTGCAGTAGGCTAATCATAATAGATACAATTATTCTATTAAAGCTGCAGTTGGCAAGTCTGACAGATTGAGGGGACTTAGCCAAAATTTTGAATGTTTACAACTCTCATGCCCCTCCCCCACTACCAATCAAAGTCAAAGTCAAAGTCTTTGACTTTGATTGGTAGTGGGGGAGGGGCATGAGAGTTGTAAACATTCAAAACAATGAGCACCCTCTCATCGAGTTTGTGCTTGTCAGTGCGCACCAGACTGTGATTGACAGTCAGATCTCACACAGCCCTGCTCTGATTGGACCAGAAGAACCGGGAGCTGTGGATTTTTGCAAAACAAATAACAGGCTCTAGGTGGAGGTAGAAGTGCAGGTTTTTTCTAAAACCCGCTGATTTATGTTGTTCTGTCGGAGCATAGTGTTGGTTTCAGTGAATATAATAAAAAAAGCTGCAGCTTTAGTCTGTCTGCCTCTCCACCCTCTCCATGTTTGAGTACTGACTACCCACTACTGCTTTACTACTGTTTTACTAATGTCCACAGCCTAATGTTTTTACTACCGCTTTCATGCTATATTAGCACACATGATCAATGGCTTCTGCTACAATAATACTGAATGGCTGTAACCCTATTACCTCAACCTGTTTCTGCACTGACGTAGTTTTTATAGTTTTTTATATTACCTTGTCTACATTATATTATATTATACTTTGCTCTCCTATTTGTCCATATTATTTATGCTGGTCTCTAGACCTTATTATTGCACTGTTGGACTAATGCTGGACTACTTGTTGCACCTTCACCATGACACTCACTCTTTGAGCACCTTACCGTGCACACATAACTTAAGGACTATTGTTGGACTACTTTTTGCACCTTCACCAGGACACTTACTCTCTTGAGCACCTTACCATGCACACATAACTAAGGGAATACTGTTGGACTACTTTTTTGGCACCTTCACCAGGACACTCACTCTCTTGAGCACCTTACCATACATACAGAACTACTGTTGGACTACTTTGCACCTTCACCAGGATACTCACTCTCTTGAGCACCTCACTTTGCACACAGAACTACAGGCCCTGTCATTACAAGCGTCTCATACTTGACCACCCTTAAGCACACTGTTTTTTTTTTTTTTACATTTAATTTATATAGTATTTTTAGTTTTGTTAGCTTTTCTTATCTCCTACTGTCTCTATTGTACAGTGGAGTTTGGTTATATGTTTATACTTATACTTATATTTACCATTTGCTGTAAGTGCATGTTGTGTGTGATGTCTGTATGCTACTGAGACCCCCTGAATTTCCCCTTGGGGATCAATAAAGTATTTATCTATCTATCTATCTATCTATCTAGCTTTAAACAAGCTCAAAACAGGTTAAACATTCATGACAAGATGACTTTTTGGTTCTGTGGTTGATCAGCAGACCCTAACCTCCTGAGACAGAACAAGTCCAGCCAGTTCTCTACAGAGAGCGTCTGAGACTCAAGGAAATTACAAGAGAATAAAACTCCAAACTGTAAGTTTCTTTGTTTACTAAGTGAGTTGCATGCAATGTTACATTTCTCTTGAGGTTTGGAGGTGTCTGTATGTAACATTTGTTTGTAATGTTTGTATGGAGTCCTATTTGTGGCCCTATATAAAGGCAATATTATACACACTTGTTCGAACAAGATGGTGACCAAGGAGGTGAGGAGCAATGCGTGGCCATCCAATTAACAATGTTTTTCTCACCTTGAAAGTTGTGTGTTGCTCAATGCAAACAGTAGGTTAGTCATCTTGTTTTAAATTCAAGAGTAAGAGGATGTGCATTAAAATACTGTTACGTTGGAAGACCTTGAAAAATATGTCATTTGAGATTAGCTCTTTGTTCTATGCTAGACTTGTACTTGCTAGTATAATGACATAAAGAAAGAAACGGGAGACGGGCACCATAAGTTCACACACATTCATAACTTCTTTACTCTTTCTAGAATTCAATCTAAAACACATTACACGGTATCAGTATCATCTAGGTAAGTGCGCCCTCTTCTGGCGTGGTGGAATAGCAGGAACAGCACATAATATGACTGAATACACAACATATTCCCCCTCTCTTAAGAAGCTTACAACAAAAAGAACAATGCCATCTTTCTCAGACATCAGCAGTGCAGTAATAATTCAAAACTCAGTAGTGCAAAGACTCAAGTGCCATCTTATCAGCATCCACACAAAACTTCACCTTAGAAAATGTTAGACTCAATCATAACCAACAGCTTTACTGTCATATCACTTTGCATATAAACGGGAGCAGGAAATCTCTTGAACCTGTGAACTTCAAAATGTAAACTCAAAAATGACATTCATAGGCATTTAAATCACAACAGCCTTGTATCAATCAATAGAAACAGTGTTCAACATAAACATAGTATATTTTCTCCATTCAGTAGTCAACAACAGAATTGTTTGGTTTTTTTTCAGTAATATTTTTTCACATTTCCAACAGTATTATTCCCCCCCCCCCCCCCCCCCCCACTAACTAGTGTTCATACTCCTGAAGCCAAGCAGGCTCCTTTCTCACTCTCACAGCTCTGTCCATGACCCCAGCGCCAACAGGTTGTTGGGGCGGCTCAGGTTGCTGGGCCGACTCCGGCACAGGAGCAGGGCCAGGGCAGGCCACTGGTTCTGGGTCTGAATCCCTGTCTGCTTCATTCTCAGGGTCCAGAGATAGGTGGGTAGCGTTCCATGTACGCCAATCCTCCAGCACAAAGGCACTCGAACCAGCTTTGCGTATCACTCGGGTAGGTCTCTGAAACTTAGACAGTCCCTTTTTCACATGGAAAGGTTTCTTTACTCTGACTAAGCTTCCCTCTTTGATCTTTGGCACACGTGCTCCCCTTTTCACATCAGTGTAGGTTTTCGATGCCTTCTGTTTGGCAGCGACCCGACTGCGTAGTTGTTCATCTGGCAGTGGATCAGGTTTGCGAGCCGGGCCGATGTTTACTTTGGTGCGCATCGGTCGGTTGTAGTGTTGCACGGTGCATCGATACTACAAAAGTATCGCACTACCCTGAAATTAAAAATGTCACAATGCCTAATTTTATTAGTATCGATACTTTTGAGAATGACCGTGTTCTTTTGAAGTAACATGCGTGTGCACAAGGCATGCTTCTAGCGCCTCCTCCCCTAACCTGTGGCTGCGCGTCTTTTCTCCTCACACACGTAAGCGCAGCTGTCGTGCTATAAACAGCGAGAGATGGCTGCTAGTTCAAGTGATGCTATGGTAACACATAATAATAGGCTAATATCAAGTTGATTTGCTCATTTGCATCTCTCAAGTTTGTGTTGCTAACCTACCTAAGCTGTGGGATTTTGGTCATTTAGGCCTACTATTTGGGTTCAATGTAATTTAGAAATAGTCTAAGCAACAGCAAACTTTTACATCTGAAGAGAGATCCTTGCTAACTATCCCGCTAGCTCAGGTCACGTTTGACAATAGTGCTCGCTAAAATCATTAATGAACATTGCAAGACACTTATCTCTTCTATGATCCCAGAAAGATTTTCTTCGACTTGTACATTTTTTGAACATTTATTTTATCTAATGACATACAAAACATAATTAATTGCATCCACATATCCTTATGCGCTATGTGCAACTTTTATTCACTAGACTAAAACCTTGAGACAAGGTAAATTACTCTCACGTAGCCTATCTCTTAAAGTGACAGGCACTCAATTACACCTACACATCACCAATGTGCACTCAATTACACCTACACACCACATTAAAGATATGCCTAAGTGTAATAGTTTAAAAATAGTTATAGTTTTAGAATAGTTTTCAAATTGCTAAATATATTTACTAGTAATTATGCAGAATATATGAAATATGACATAAGCCAACATTTTCCATGTTTGTTTGTGTGGAGAGAGTCAAGCAGAATCTGGGATGGCCACTGGTGTGAATGATCACACTACAGTATATTCAATATTACTGATGATGTCAAGGTGGTGGTGCCCCCAAATCAAATACATTTTTTAAAAAGTATCGAGGAAGTATAGAAATCGCAATTCTTGACTTGGTATCGGTATTGAAACATTGATTTTGGTATCGTTACAACACTAGTCGGTTGCACATGAGTTCATGCGGTGACACCCCTGTGGTGCCATGTGGGGTAGCACGGTAAGTGAGCAAAAAGTCCTGTACAAACGGCTTCCATGGCCTTTTCTCTTGTTTGGCAGATAGCAATGTCTCTTTGAGAATGCGGTTCCAGCGCTCTACAGCTCCGTTCACTTGTGGATAGTAGAGAGACACTTTCCTGTGTTTGATGTCTCTCGCTACGAGGTACTCAGCAAACTCGCTGGAGGTGAACTGCATTCCATTGTCACTCACCAGTTCTGTAGGATTTCCAAACCGGGCAAACACGGTAGACAGAAAGGAAGTGATTGCTGCAGTTGTGATGGTAGCAGTGAAAGCGACCTCCGGCCACTTTGTGTAATAATAATAATAATAATAATAATAATAATAATAATAAGCTTTATTTGTATAGCACCTTTCATACACAGAATGCAGCTCAAAGTGCTTTACATTTGAAGCATGTAACAAAATAATAGTCAGTCAGTCATTATCAATCACATTTCTGTCATAAGACTGGCAGCCTTAACCCTCTTACCCCCCACAAGCACGCCATATGGCAACTGTGGCAAGGAAAAACTCCCATATTCCAGGAAGAAACCTTGAGCAGAACCTGACTTAATAGGGGGAGCCCATCTGCTTCTGGCTGGCTGCGCCCTCCAATAGCAGCAGATGTAGAATAATCTGAAAAAGTAGTCTACAGGATAAGATGAGTTAACTAAAAGCTTTCCTGTACAGGTATGTTTTCAGATCTTTTTTAAAAATACTTACTGAACTCGCCTGCTTGATGTACAGAGGCAGGGTGTTCCATAGTTTGGGGGCATAATGGATAAAAGCAGCTTCTCCACTTTGTTTGTGGAGCACTTTGGGCACGATTAAAAGATTAGAATTGGATGATCTAAGTTTCCTTTGTGGTTGATAAGATATTAAAAGCTCAGAGATATATGAAGGTGCTATGCCATTCAGAGCTTTGTAAGTAATTAACATAACCTTAAAATCAATTCTATAGGAAATAGGGAGCCAGTGCAGTTCAGCCAACACAGGGGTGATGTGTTCTCTCTTCTTAGTCTTAGTTAAAAGTCTAGCTGCAGAGTTCTGTATGAGTGCCAATTTCTTTAGATGTTTTTTGGGAAGACCAGTGAAAAGTGCATTGCAGTAGTCTAACCTGCTAGTGATAAAGGCGTGAATTAGTTTTTCTGCATCTTGTTGAGTTAAAAAGGGCCGCACTTTGGCAATGTTTCTCAAGTGGAAATAGGCTGTTTGAGTAACTTTACTGATATGGGGCTTAAAACTTAACTCTGCATCTAAGATAACACCTAGGCTTGTTACTTTTGGTTTGACCTGGTGTGCCAAGTTCCCCAGATTACTAAGAACAATATCTCGCTTTAGTTTTGGTCCCACCAAAAGTACCTCTGTTTTGTCATCATTTAGTTTCAGAAAATGTTTGCTCATCCACTGATTAATGGAGGTTAGGCATGCAGTGAGGGAGCAAAGGCCATCTGGGTTAGTTGGCTCCACAGAAATATACAATTGGGTATCATCTGCGTAGCTATGGAAGTTTACATTATGCTGAATTATGACGTTTCCCAATGGAAGCATATATAGGGAAAATAGCAGGGGACCAAGGCAGCTCCCCTGGGCCACACCAAAAGGCAAGTCATGTTTTTCAGATACATGATCTCCTAGACTGATATAAAAATCTCTGCCAGTAATGTAGGTTTGAAACCAGTTTAGAGCATTATCAGAGAGACCCACCCACTTCGCAAGGCGGTGAATTAGGATGCTATGATCAATGGTGTCAAATGCCGCACTCAAATCCAGAAGAATAAGGATTGAGACTTTGTTTGAGTCAGTAGCCAGTCTGAGATCATTGACTATTTTTACTAGAGCCGTTTCTGTGCTGTGATTTGATCTAAAACCTGATTGGAATTTTTCAAGGATACTGTTTTCGTTGAGGAAGGTATTTAACTGATTACAAACAACTTTTTCAAGTACTTTGCCTGTAGTTGCTCAGATTGGTATGGTCAAGATTTGACTTTTTAAGTAAAGGTTTCACAACAGCGGTTTTAAAAGCAGTTGGAAATATACCTGTTTCTAATGAGGTATTTATTACCTTGAGAATAAAGGGAGCTAAGCTATCATATACTTTTTTGAGGAATCTAGTAGGGATTGGATCTAAAACACATGTTGAGGAGCCGGTTTGAGTTATAATTTTACCAAGCTCAGATTGAGTAATAGTGCTAAAGGACCTTAATTTTGGGGGGCTATTTTTGGGTGTACTATCAAACATGTTACTTGTGTTACCAATAGCCTCCCTTATAGAAATTACTTTGTTTTTGAAGAAGTCTGCAAATTCTTCGCACCTTAGAGAGGATGCCTGACTGAGTGTATCAAAAGGTGTTTGATGCAATAGCCTATCAATGGTAGAGAACAACACCCTAGAGTTTCCACTGTTTTCAGCAATTACCTTAGAGTGGTTCCTTCTCTCATTCCGAATAGCTCTATTATAATTTGCTATTTTTTCTTTTAGAATGGCACGGTGAACCTGTAACTTAGTTTTTCTCCATGTTCTCTCAGCTTTTCTACATGATCTTTTTAGATCATGGATATTTTCGTTCATCCAAGGTGTCAGTTTGCTACAGGGCCTTTTTTTAGTCTTTAAGGGTGCCACACTATTAAGCATAGCGCCTAATTCATGATTGAGAGCCTCTACCATTTGATCAATGGTATGATGTAAAATATCTAAATCTATGGAGTCTATAAGAGCTATAAACTGCTGTTCTGCTCTAATGTCCAAGAGTCGCGATTTGATTGCAATTTCGGGATGAATTTTTGGAGTATGTATTACTATATCAAAAGATACACAATAATGATCAGACATATTTATATCATTTACTGATAAGTATGTGACTTCTATCCCTCTAGAAATGACTAGATCGAGGGTGTTGCCAAGGTTGTGGGTGGGTCCTGTAACATGCTGCTTTAGCTCTAAACTGTCCAACACATTAAGGAACTTACTGGCTTTAGCATCAGTTGTCTTATTGACATGAATATTAAAGTCGCCATTTACAATTATCCGATCATATAGTGATGATGAGCGACATAAGTTCAGAAAACTGGTCGAGAAAGCCAGCCCATAGTTTAGGAGGGCGGTATAAGGTTAATAGAAGTACAGCTGGGTCAGCCTTCAGAGTGAGGGCAATGTACTCAAAGGAAGCGAATTCACCAAAGTTGACTCTAGTGCAACTATATTTGTTTGAGAGAATGGAGGCAATTCCACCACCTCGTTTGCCTTGTCTAATTGAGTGGAAGAAATTATAATTTGGGGGACAAGTTTCAACAAGAACAGCTTCGCTGTCTGAAGTCAGCCAGGTTTCAACAAGAAACAGAAAATCCAATTGTTTTTCACTAATAAAATCATTGATTGCAAAGGTTTTGGTAGTAAGTGCACCTATATTCAGTAAACCCATGTTAGCTGAAAATGCCTCTGGCTTTTGAGGAATATGCTGAGGTATGGAAAGAATATTTTTTAGGTTTCTAGTTTTAAATTTGTCTTTTCTTTTTACTATACGTTTGGTAGAAATCAACGTTGGAATAGAACTATAAGCATAAGTCATGCTATTGCATGAAGCAGCTTGATCTATGGTAGTAGTATTGTATGTTACCCTGCAGAAAACATTCTCAGACCCATCCACATGTATAATGCCATTCGAATCAATACCTGGGGGGCGTGAATCTGTAATATTTTCTACAGAATGTCAATGCCTCAGTGTGGACGCTATGTTGTCAGAGAGTAGCCTGGCTCCATGTTGGTTTGGGTGGAGACCATCACGCTTCAGCATACTGGGCCTCTCCCAGAACAAGCCCCAGTTGTTGACATAGGGGATGGTTAGGGAAGCGCAGTAGCGTTTGAGCCAGGTGTGGAGATCGAACAGTCTGGACCATCTCTCAGCACCTTTTCTGTAGGTAGGGAGAGGCCCAGAGATGACAAAGCGTTTTTCTGTGCCCATCAGGGTGGTGATGAGAGTTTTGTAGTTTTCCTGCAGTGCTACTGACTGCTTATCTCTGATGTCGTTTGTGCCCACGTGTACGATGATGTTGTTGATCTTGGTGTGGCAGGCCAGGATGCTTGGGAGTTTCTGCTGGATGTCAAGGACCTTGGCACCAGGGAAGCAGTAGACCTTGGAGGGACCGCTACATGATGGGGGAATGCAGAGGTCTCTAACCATGGAACTGCCGATGACCAGGGTGGAGGTTGATGAGGTCCGGGGAGGTGGGGGTCGGGGGGGCGCCGACTTTGAGGAGGGACCAGGATGGTTGTCTCAGGGCAGGAGGGGCTCCTCATCCTCGGTCAGAATGGCGTAGCGGTTTTCCAGTCGTATAGGTTGGGCTGGGCCTGAGTGCCGTCCGGACCGTCTGCTGTGCTTGTGATGCTTGCTTCTACGCCATGGCTCAGGCTGATGTGGAGTGGAGCTGGCCAGCAGAGCAGGCTTGGTTCTCAGCAGAGGCCGGGGAGAGGCAACAGGGACAGAAGTTGCATTAGTGCATGGCATGGTTAAAGTATTGGAGGACAGAGTGAAATCAGGGCATCTGGCATTAGTGTGTGTAAGAGAGGTAACGTTACTTACGGAGAGAATGGTGTCGAGGAACTGTTAATCCTTCTCAATCTGATGGAGGGTCGCTATTCTGGCTTCGAGTTCCACTATCTTTTCGCTGAGAAGGACGCATGAGTCGCAGCCTGGTGCACAGCTGAGGGGAGGCATCGTGTCGCGGCGAGGGCTCGTCGGTGTCAACTTTCTTTTAAACGTTTGTTTGCTAGTTGGCTAGCAACAGCGATATCGTGCAGTTCCTTGATAACTCGAACACAGGTAGCGGGTAAGTAATCTGAGAAAATCTCACTTTTATATTGAGTCACTAGTTTTGAGAGACGTTAGAAGGAATTTGATGCTTTCTTCTTCCAGATAGCGTTTCCTTGGCCCGGTATTATTTGCAGCCCTTGATGCTGGCTTAACGTTTCACGTTAACGTTTGACAGAAAAGTTTGGCGATCAAGGTTATAGAGTCCGATCATCCAAAGCCTCGAGCAACAACAGTTTATGCAACAGTTTGTTCACGAGATATAATCAGTAGCCAGTAAATCCGTAGAAAGTAGATGGTAACAAGGAGATTTAAGATAGATAAAAAGTTTGGAAGTTTAGGTAGTTACATACGGAGCACGTTATCATAACGTAACGTTAGCTGGCTAGGCATCACTGCAAAGCTGGCTAGGCATCACTGCAAGGCATCACTGCAAAGCGACAGTCCCAGCTTGCTGACTCGAACGGTCCCACAATGTCTATGCCCACTTTCTGCCACGGGGCATCAGGCAGTGGGTCAGGCTGGCAGTGGGACAGGCTGGAGAGGGGCGGCATGTGTCTTGGTACTTTTGTCATTCAGCCGGCACGATCCACATGTACAGATAGCCTCCTGCACAGACATGTCCATACCGGGCCACCAGTATAAGTCCCGCAGCATCTGTTTGGTGCGGACAACCCCCTGATGTGTCTCGTGTGCCAAGTCCACCAGCTGTTTCCTTAAGGCGACTGGAACAAGTCGTCGGTGAGGGCCCCTGTATATGATCACATCTTGGATCGACAGTTCATCTCTTGTGGCAAAGTATGCTTTGAGCTCATCTGGTAGGGAACTTTGCTGTCTTAGGCCAGCCCCTGTTTATCTGTGTTCTAAGGGCTGTTAGCTCAGGGCACGCCTCACATGCCTCGGTAAACTTGTTCACTGAGAGAGCTTCCAGTTCTGTGTCCAACAGAGCAACAAGCTCTGGTTCTGTCACTGGCTCTGTATCCTCTTCTGCTGGGAGGGGTAGACGGGAAAAACAGTCGGCAACCTGATTTTGTGAGCCAGGATGGTACTCCACGTCGTAGGTGAAGCACAAGAGTCTCGCAGACCAACGCGCAATACGCATCCCAGCGCGGCCCAGGCCTTTTGTTGCGAGCAGTGTGGTCAAAGCCTGGTGGTCTGTGCGCAGTGTGAATCTAGTACCCCATAAGAAAGTCCTCCATTTTTCAGCAGCCCACACACAGGCCAGCGCCTCTTTTTCAACAATAGAGTACTTGCGTTCTGCAGGGTTCGTGATGCACATGCAACTGTGCGCTCTGTTCCATCCGTGTGTAGTTGTGTCAGTACCGCCCCCAAGCCATAATCTGATGGAGATCTGATGGAGATCTGGAGACACAAAGGTGGGGAGGCTGGAGTCGAAGACGGACAGCGCTGGGCTGTTCACAATGCAGTCCTTAACCGCCTTGAAGCTCTCATTAGCTGCTGAAGTCCACTGAAATTTGTCCTCACGCAAACATGCCCGCATAGGCTCCACGAGCGACGCGTAGTTGTGCACGAACTTCTGGTACCATGCTGTGAGCCCCAGGAATGAGCGTAATGTTGTAGCGTCTGTCGGCGCCGGAGCCTCTGTGATGGCTCTGACGTGCTCGGTGAGTGGCTGCAGGCCCTGGGCAGAAATCGTGTGCCCAAGGAACCGCAGGCTGGTCTGGTTGAACTGGCATTTTTCTTCGTTTAACTGGAGGCCGGCTCCCTTGATCGCGGCGAGCACCTCCTGCAGGTTGTGGTCATGTACTTTCTTGACCTTTCCGTACACTATGACGTCGTCCAAGTAGTACTGGACCCCCTTGCAGCCTTTCAGTACGAGCGACATCATCTTGGAGAACGCACTTGGAGCTGAGCACAGTCCATATGGTACTCTTTTGAACCGGAACAGTCCGTCATGCGTTATGAATGCAGTTAAGTCTCGGCTCTCCTCTGCCAAGAGCATCTGATGATAAGCATTCGCGAGGTCGATTGTGGAAAACCCTGTAGCGCCACTCATTTCGGAGAACAATTCATCCATATGAGGGAGTGGGTAACTGTCCATCACTATCGCCTTGTTAGGCTCACGCAAGTCCACGCACAACCTCACCGCACCGTTCTTTCGTCGTGTGACCACGATGGGTGAGACCCATGGAGATGCATCAATCCTCTATATCACGTCCATCTCCAACAGTCTCTCAAGCTCCGTGGAGACAGCTAGTCTCACGGAAAGAGGAAGCCTCCGCAGTTTCTGTTGAACGGGCTGTACTGCTTCGTTGCCCTCCTTCACTTTCGCACGGTGGAGAAAACCCTTGGCTTAGCCCAGTTTCACACCGGTCACTGGTCCAGTTTTGACCTCAGTCACTGGAGCCGCAGGTGGGAGCACAGTATTGTCTACAATGGAAAGTCTCAGTGTCCTGAATAAGTCCATCCCCAAGACAGCGGTACCTGTCTTTTTCACAACGTATAATGTAGCTGGTACTATAGTATTAGCATGCTGCACTGTAGCTGATAAGCAGCCTAGCACTGGGATATCTGACTTTGTGTATGACACTAACTTAACCTCTGGTTCAGTCAGGGGCACATGACTGAAGTGCTCTCTGTAGACGGGCTCAGGAATAATAGACACAGCGGCACCCGTATCTACCACTAGGTTCTACTGGGCAGGAAGTTGACTTTGCATTAATAGTCAGTTCACACGTTATTTTCTGAGCTGGCTGAGTTTGATAGATTCTCAGCACGCTAACTACACTTACTTTAGCTGGCTTTTCAGAAGACTTACACACTTTGGCAAAGTGTCCCATTTTATTGCATTTATGGCAGATCACTTTCAGCGCAGGGCAGTCTGGAGCATTTGCAAGTGCAAACCGAGGAAGTCATGGTGTCAGGGCTTTAGGGCTGTCACTTTTGAGAAAAATCAAATTTGAACGGATATCAAATATCAAGCAATGTATTCGAATATATTTGAATATCTACGACCCCCCCCCCCCCCCAAAAAAAAAACACCGTAACGGAGATTAGGCCTAAGAAAAAAAAACAGAATCGGAACATCACGGCACAAACAATAACGTGATAACTTACAGTGACAGGAGTGAGGCCGGTAGCCTATCCTAATTCATATCTTAATATTGTTCGCTAGAAACACCAATCAACTTGATCAGGATCAAGTGCGGCTCTCTTTTTATTGACGCTGTTCCCCATGGGTCTCCAACACGTCACTCTCAAACCAGAGGCTGAAGCTGTACTACCGGTACATTTAAATATAATTCTTGCCGCGAAGCATTCCAGCCTACGAATTTAATAAAACGTAAACCATGCATAAATAAAAAAAATAACTTAGGCTACTTGGCTACGCAATAAGGTTTCCATTAGAGCACATGCGTTCAATGAATGAGTGAAAGCAGCGGCTGCCTTGTCTTGCAATAAACAGCTGGACATTCCGACACTCTTTAAACTAGGCTACATAATACTTAACTTTAAACCATTGGTCAAAGTGACCGGCAGAGGTTTCGTTTTCCAGACATTTTGATGATATGCCGGTCAAATATCCTATTATCGCTTCTTAATTAGTCAAGTTGAGGAAAACTGGAGACAGGCTATAGCTTAAAGAATGACATAATCAGGTTGAATAGAATGCAACATGTTCATTAGCCTAGCTTACGTAAACATGCCTAACAAGATCTAGCCAGTGTCTATGTTTTCATGGACAGCAAGAGTCCGCTTCGTTCATTGTTTTAAAAAGGCTACGTTGTTTGTTGCTGCTACCCACGTTATCTCCAGTGGTTCCACTGTTTAACTTGTACAGATGCGCACACACATTGAATGAGCGCTCACACCACTACCCCCTAAGGCTATGCCTCTTTGTTTGATAACAATAAATTAAGAAATATTTCCTATTCTGGGAAATGTTTCGTTTCTTTTCTTTCGGTCCGCGGTTCAGTGATACCGTTTGATTGTGCCGGAAATTATCCGCGGACCAGCAATCTCCTCGTCAAGGAGGCCCTAACCCTGCAGATCATAGACAGAGAAAGCATAGGCCTACTGTATGTTTTGGGTACAGAACACAGTTGCATGTCCAGTGTACATAGAGAATGACAGTGTCTTGGAGCGGCCGCAACCCGGCAACTCCACTTCCAACGTTATGATTCCAACAGATATGCCCGACACTTCTGCTTTTTATCTGGTGGTGGTGGAGTTGACCGGACATCTGAGGCTTCAGACGTTACCAAGTTATCATCATCCATCGCGTCTGGCCTCTGAAAAAACTTTTAAGGCTAGTCTGCCTGGTCCTGGCCATGTTTGAACCGCCTCACTCATTTGTTCGTTGTTTAACATGGACGTTTTAAGCGTGCACTTCCTATTTGAAATGTTTCCTATTTGAAATGTAGCATAGGTTATGCGTGTTGTTTAATAGCTTTCAAACGGTAGAGTCTGTACATTTAAAAACATAGCCAGAGGACGTATTGCTTTAATATAGGCTTACATTTTAAGGCTTAGGCTATTCTCAAATTCAGATTGCGTTAGGGGAACGGGATTATTAGCCAATTTCAATCGGACAATTTGACCGGAGAGATTTAATTTTGTCGGACATTTCGTAATTACCGGACAACAGAAACCCTGCTTTAACGGTTACTTTACCATCTACAGAGTAGAACCCAAAGTATTTCCAGACAGCACTTTTTAGATGAGTTGATGACGTAATTGTTCGCTCAGGCTGGCCATTCTGTATCTTCCATTTTCGAAACAGGGTGGCTATTAAGAGGGCTCTGGCTCCAGTCATTATTGTGGTTACTGGCTATTGGCTTGATTTGGCCATGAGCCAACGCTACAATACTGTACGTTTAGAGCACACGCTACTGGAAGAGATGGCAAACAATAAAATAAAAAACAAACTAATCATAGACTGTAAAAATGCGCTACACAAGGCACTAAAAACCAAATAGTTTATTTATAGTTCGACTATGGATATTTCACGTCATGTTCGATGCATATTCAAATATCGAATAAAAAGTGACAGCCCTACAGGGCTTTGACAATCAAGCCAGTGTTAAAGGCGGAAAAGAAAGGCAGGGCACAAAGGCTGATGGTCGTCACGGGAAACAAGCAGTGACGGTCCTACAAGGTGCTGGAGAGGCCACGTCTCCATCACACCGGGAAAGTTCAGTACAGAAGAAAATGAAGGCCAAAGCCTACTGTGTATACTGTGAGATTACAGAGCACTATCTTAGTCAATGCAGTGATGTCGCCAAACTCTCCAAAGACCAGCTTAACCTGTTGAGGAGTACGGTCACAAATATGTGATTAGAATGTTCGCAATCCGAGAGTTCCGTATTATGATGCGACAATTACCCTCAGAGATTTTCCCCATAGACTGTATAAAGAACACTGAAACTATAGATTGTTTGCGTAGAATTCTAGAAGGAACCAGGGAAATAATTCACTCCTCAACAGCTTAAAGAGTGGATCCAGGTCAACAAGCGCTCATCAAGCAGCCGTCTCAGCCTAGCTCAGCACACCTATCCCATTGATCGCCTTCAGCAAAAGTTTAAACACCTCCGCGGCCTTCCCTTACCTGTCTTCAAAGAAGCAACGCCATCCCTCCTGATTGGCTCTGACCAGCCCCACCTGATAACGCCTGTCAAACCCGTCAGACTGGGCCCTCCGGATGGTCCTGCAGCCATCCACACTAGGCTTGTGTGGACTCTCCAAGGTCCCATCCAGTTCATGGGGCGGCCACCACACGCTGCACAGTGTCTGTTCACCTCTGGCCCACCACTGACGGACGAGTTGTACAAGCACGTCGAACGGCTGTGGAAAGTGGATATAGTGCCTCACCAGCGGGAGAAAGAGGTGACCAGGTCAAAGCAGGATAAACAGGCCATCGCACTGCTTGAAGCCAAGACCATCCGCACTGAAGTCGATGGGGTCCTCAGGTACGCTACACCACTGCTGCGCCACGCGGCTATGCCACAGCTGCACGCACCCAAGGAGTCAGTTCTGCCTATGCTA
The DNA here is from genome assembly GCF_046254945.1 of Alosa pseudoharengus. Taxonomy (NCBI): domain Eukaryota; kingdom Metazoa; phylum Chordata; class Actinopteri; order Clupeiformes; family Clupeidae; genus Alosa; species Alosa pseudoharengus. The sequence goes on along the minus strand of NW_027468564.1, from coordinate 17,723,116 downwards.
CGCAGCACAGAGAGGCGTCTCCTGAGAAACCCAGAACAAGCAGATGCCTACAAGATAGAGATGCACAAACTAATCGAAGCAGGTGTGGTTAGGGAAGTCACTCAAGAGAGCCCCCTAAAGAAAGCTGGTACATCCCCCATCACCTCGTCACACACAACAAAAAAAATCACCTTGTCTTCAACTGCTCTCACCAGTACCTGGGGCAGACTCTGAACCAGTACCTCTATGGAATCAATTTTGTGTCAAAAAAATTAAAGAATGCTTATAAAATAACAAGCAAAAAAAATCAAATCAAAATACCAAATAGAAAAAATCAAACAAAATTAAAAAATACAAATTAAACTCAATTAAAAAATACAAGATTGCAATGAAATCATTTGGGTAACTGTGTAAAATATTTGTCTTTGCCTCTTTCTCAGTTTTGTTTGATGCTGTTTTCTTTGATTACGATTCCAGCTTTCTCGTTTGCGCTCCCTGACTTTTTGATTGCGGTTTTGACACAAACGCGTCTGGGGGTTGGGATTTCCTTGGGTGCATTCCCATTGGCTTATTTATGTTTGACGGACAGCTAAGCAAGCGTATGAAGCGAATGCCGTACTCTGCTCATATGATCAATATAGGTGATTATGCTAATTTATGCTAATTAGCTCAATTACACAAATTGCCCAACATATGCAAATTAGCATTCAGCAGTTTCTGCATGCTGGGAACCCATACTATATATTTCAATCATAAAACTTTGGTGTACTCAACATTTCCGGGTCCACAATGGGGCTCTATGGGCTGTCCACCTGACTATTTTGGGCCGGTCAAGGACAAAAATATTGACATTGGTCATGTTAGTCTATCTTTTCTTAAAGTAGGACACGTTCCGCATTCTGTGCATGACACCAATGCAGTGCCTCCGCATGGGTTGTAGCCTACGTGAGCGAGTTCTCCCCTCCCAAAAAGAGTTGGTTGGGTCCATATATTGGGTCTTTTCCAAAAAGTTTTCTCAGATATGGGGACAAGTAGAGAGGATAAATTAAAGTTATTTAATTTAAGAAAGAGCAATTACCCTACATGATAAACCTATATGCCTTGTTTGCTCAGAAGAGGGTGTAGTAAAGGAGTAGGCTAAGTCACCAAACAACAATATACTGTAGCCTACCCATGCAAAAAACATGTAGGCTAAACATTAGTTCAATATGCCTCTTTGTGGAAGCGTGGGATAGGCTACATTTCAAAGGCTTTCTTTCTTTCTGTTTTTGTTAACTTGTGGAATAGTGGAAAATTTTTTGTTAACTTCTCAGTTGAAGTGAATTATTATATAACCTTTACACATTTGTTGAACCATGGTACTGATAAAAACTACAGGATAGTAAGAGCTGAAATGTTGCTTCATTTATCCAATTTCCACCACTATGGAAAACGTGGGCCGGTCTCCCGGGCACTGAATTCTGGCAACTTTGAAAACCAGCTTCTTTTGAAGATGAACAGACACCTTTTCAGTTTCAACTAATGACTGGCATATTATAATATATAATACTATAGTAGCTGCTGGACATAGGTGGCCTGTGTGTGTGTGTGTGATAGTGAGATGGTGACCTGGGGAGTAAGCCCTAGAAATGCTCATACCACATGACCAAAATGGTCTCCCTACCAGCAGGTCATTTTTTTTTAAAGAAATAAGTTATTTATTTTTCATTTTTACCTGAAGTTCATACAAGAGTGAAATTTCTGTTTGTTTTTTTCTTTGATGTCAGCTCAAAAAATATGCTGTTTGTTCTTTGAACTTAAGAGAATTGTGCCTGAAAAGTCCTAGAAAAGAATGTGATTTTGGTTTGACGAGTGAGATTAACCCTCCTGTTATCCTTGGGGTCAATTTGACCCCAAGCAACGTTCATAAAATATATGGTTCACTTTTGTTTTTTTGCTTCATGTTTCATGACTTTTCCTCAATTGAAGGGTACAACAGAGTAAGCATGAAATGTGTACAATAATATGTTTTCCATGTCCTGTACAAATATTTTGTACATTGGTGTTCTTTGGGGTCAGTTTGACCCCAGCTTATGAAACATAAGATACATGAATATTTGACACATTATGGATATTATTATTGTAATAGTATGAGAACATATTGTTATTATCATTATTACATATACAAGTTACATATAAGTCATTTTGGCAGGACTATATAAGTCAAAAGGTGAAGCAACAGCGAGCCTTTGGGCTGCTGACACTGGATGGGCAATATTGCCTGCCAGGGTTACAAGGTTCATAAAGGGGTGTGGGGGGGGATTGTTTTGTAGGGCTTTTAATGGTGGTTATTACACTCTTGTTAAGTACCTGTCACAAAAAAAACTGGGTAACAATATGAATTATAATAATTTTCTGAGGGTTTATTTAGCTGGGGTCAAACTGACCCCAAGGATAAAGCATGTCGGTAAGATTTGAGGGTAACACAAGGGTTAAGAAGATATGGGATATATGAATATGCTTTATGCTTTACTATAAGAAAGCCAAAATAAAGTTCACAATAAAAGTTCAAAATAAAACCGCTTGCTTTTTACTTTTTACTTTTACTTCAAATACTTAAGTACATTAAATATCAGAAAATTACTTTTGATACTTAAGACAGTATATATCAGATACTTTAAGACTTTTACTTAAGTAATATTCTAAAAGGTAACTTTCACTTCTACCAAAGTCTTTTTCTAGTACGATACTTGTACTTTTACTCAAGTATTGCTTTCTAGTACTTTATACAACACTGATCACCACCTTTCAACAGGGGTACAACTAAAGCAGATTTCCAGACATCAGGGACAACATTCTGTTCTAAAGATAAGTTGAAGATCAAAGCTAGTGGGCCAGCAATGATCTCAGCAGCTACTTTCAAAAAATATGGCTCAACTTCATCAGGCCCTGCAGACTTCTTGATGTCAAGGTTTTTTAAGGCTTTTAAAACTTCACTTCTTGAGATTGGAGAAAAGCAAAAAGTAGGGCCATCTTCTCTCAGGAGAGGAGATGGATTTGGTATATCACTCACAGAATTTTTTTAAAAAATAGAGCCTGAAGAAATTAAATGCTTATTAAAGCTATTTACCATATCCGTTCTATTAGTACTCTCATTTGATCTGGCACTTGCTGTTGGTCTGTCCCGTCACTTGGTAACAATGACAGGTTCACTCGTGTGACGCATGCAACAGCTGATTTTCTAAAATCGTAAAGTTAACTCCTTAATATCTATGAAAAAAATAAAAAGTCAAGTCATTTGTCACAAGTCTAAGTCAAGTCTCAAGTCATGAATAGCAAGTCAAATTCAAGTCAAGTTTTTTGTACATGTTGATCAAGCAAGTCTCAAGTACTAAAAAATGTGACTCTAGTCTGACTCGAGTTAAGTCATGTGACTCGAGTCCCCCATGTCTGGTTTGATCAGAAACCAATTCCAAAACATAAAAGCAACACTTTTGCTCCCATTGCTGTGAAATGAAAACATGTTAGGGTCATTCCATGCCATTTTCCAAATGTTTCCGTCTAACCATCCTGGGTTTGCTTCAAACTTTATGCCAATAATCTCATTGTACCTAACAACATCCATGCAAAAGTTTAGGCTTGTATCTTAGTTTCTCAGATATGGAGGCTTATAAAAAGGGTGAACAAAGTTATTAGTTTTGAATGATTCATTTTAGATCCTTGGAATTTTCAGGGATTGATCAACACTGTTAAGTGTCTTCTAAAATAACAGTTGCAATATTGCTCAGTTATGGCTTGCTGAAAATTGTATATAGGAAAATGTGGAGTAACTTGTGTCCACAATATCTTCACACCAAACCACATCAGAGTGTTCCTTTAATGAGCTACAACTTCAATAGTCATAAAGACTAAATGGACACTGTGGCAAACTGTCTAGACCTCTCAAATACTGTACCAACTATCTGTATGTCAGGTGAGCATCATGGCTGTGAACTCTCTGGACCTGCTCTTCAGAACTCTGGATGAGTTGGAGTCTGCAGAGCTGAAGAGGTTCAGGACGTACCTGTCTTACTCTAAGGGGACCATGGAGGGGTTTGAGCCCATCCCCAAAGGAAAGCTGGAGAACAAGGATGCTACTGAGGTTGCATCTATGATGAAGGAGGCCTATGGGGATAAAGGCTCAGTGAAAATGACTCGGACCATCCTGAGGAAGATGAAGTTCAATGACCTTGCAGACCAACTAGAAGAGAGGTAGATATACACACACACGAACACGCACATGCACACACACACACACACACAGGTCTTGAGTGGGACACTTCATTTTACCCGGCAATTACAAGTTCAAGTGGCCCTTGGGGGGCGGGGGAGGGGGGGGGGTCTGGGATTACCTTACAGTGAAATAAATTATTATTAGATAGGATAAGAGAGTCCTTTAATTGTCTCCCATGTCTCCCTTGCAAACACCCTCCTCCCCACCACCACACACACACACACCATACATCATTAGTAAGACAATGCAACAATACACACTCCTTGGGCATGCTCCCCTGCACTATACCTGTTCGAGCACATATGGAATAGCACAACCACTGTGTACAGCCATTTATCACAGTAACAGACAATCTCATCATCCTAGTCCTGCACTAATGCTGGAATACATAAAAAATAAAATAAAAAAATAAATAAATACAACAAGGATGACCTGTCGTAATTGGAAGCCACAGTTCCTAAGAATAGATACGTTGTCATTGTATAATGTATAAAAATCAGTCAGTAAAACAGCTCTAGTAGTTCTAAAGTGCCTTGTGCTCTATTGGGGCGGTGCTTATTATACAATCTAACAGCAGTAGTTAGGAAGGACCGGCGATGTCTCTCTTTTATACACACAGGGTGTAGCAGCCTGTCACTGAAACAGCTGCTCAGTGTTGTCAGAGTGGCGCTCATTACCCAGCATATATATCAGCTTAGCCACCATCCTGCTCTCTCCCACTATCTCTATTGGGTCAAGCTAACATCGCAGATCAGCACTAGCCCTCTCAATAAGTTTGTTCAGTTTCATCCTGTCGGCAGCCGAGATGCCGCTCCCCCAACATACTACCGCATAGAAAATGGCTGATGCCACCACTGAGTTGTAAAATGTTCTCAAAACCAAAAAGATCTGAGTTGCCTCAGCAGATATAGCCTGCTCATGCCCTTTTTGTAGAGTGCAGCCATGTTGTTAGACCAGTCCAGCTTATTGTTCAGGTGAATACGCAGGTACTTATAAGATGTCATCCTTTCAATATCATTTCCCTGAATGCTCACTGGTGCTGATGGGGGATGACCTTTCCTACGGAAATCCACCACCAGTTTTTTGGTCTTGGCTGCATTGAGTTGGAGATGGTTCCTCAGGCACCAGTCCGTAAAATCCTGTATGTGATCTCTGTAGTCATTCTAAACCTCCTCCTAGAACTACCACACGTCTCCCCTGCCCACATAAGAGTTGGTCAGGGCTGTGCCACTCATGCCACTATTTACTCCCCTAAATTATTGCAAATATAGACTTGGTTGTGACTTCTGAACAGCTTGAGCTACTTTGTTAATATTTGGGAAACTGTGAGCGAGGGGCTGTGACCGCACAGCTCAAGTGCCACAAGGGCGCAACAAATGAACTTCAGATAGGCTACAATAAAGCATTAAAGTTCACGATATTCAGACCGGCCCAAAACGTTAATGGCCCACCAGGAATCCTCCCGAAGCTCCCAATTCGCAACTCTGGGACTATGCACGCATGCATGTGCACACACAGACACACACACACACACACACACAAACACAACGGCATTTCTCCAGTACTCTTATGAATATTCTCTTGTACATATATAAATAAAAGAGATTTATTGAAATGCATTTATAATGAACTTGCATTGTCTTCTTGCCATGTTTCTCCAGAGATGTTGCAGAGTCAGGAGAGAGAGATGGTGAGACTTTAAGACATTCTACACCTACCTGTACCTCATGTGTGAATACTTTAACACATTCTACACCTACCTGTACCTCATGTCTGAATACTTTAACACATTCTACACCTACCTGTACCTCATGTCTGAATACTTTAACACAATCTACACCTACCTGTACCTCATGTCTGAATACTTTAACACATTCTACACCTACCTGTACCTCATGTCTGAGTACTTTAACACATTCTACACCTACCTGCAATTCATGTTTGAATACTTCTCACTGAGTGCACTTTAGTGATTTCTTATGGAACTTTTATTTTTTAATTTTGAATGAGAGGGACCGATTGTTCAATAAGGAAGATGGATAGACTTTTATAATGACACACTAATAAAATATATGTACAGAATAATTATGATGCAGCAGTTATTTATAACTAAAATATAGGCTAATAATTAATCATAATTATGATCATTATGGACATAGATTCAAGTTTTTCCATGAAACATCACTCATCATAAATGAAAATATACACAGTTTGAAAGTATATATACAGTAAATGTATAAGTCATGCAAAAATGTATGTGTGAATTATTCTAGCTGAGTACAGTGGATTGATTTCTTATTACCCTTCTTTTTTTTCCGGTAGATGCAATTCTGCAGGAAGTCAAAGCAAATCACAAAAAGTGGATGATAGACAAGTTTGGTGAGATTTATGAGTGTCTTGAGGAGGGAAAGAACAAAACACTCCTGAGTAAGATGTACACGGAGCTCTACATCACAAAGGGAGAGAGTGAAGGCGTCAACACTCAGCATGAGGTTCGCAGAATTGAAACACAAACAAAGGCAAACAAAGACAAAATCAAATGTACTGACATCTTTAAGTACTCAATGGATCATGTTAAAATCCGATCTGTGATGACCACAGGCATTGCTGGCATTGGAAAAACTGTATGTGTGCAGAAGTTCATTCTAGAGTGGGCAGAAGGAAGGGCCCATCAGGATGTTGATTTCATATTAGCACTTCCATTCCGCCAGTTAAACTTGAAACAGAATGATGATGATTCATTCACTCTTCATAAACTCCTCTGTGAATTTCATCCTGAATTAGATGAAAAGGTCATAAAAACAGAAACGTTCAGAAAGTCGACGATCATATTGATCTTTGATGGTCTGGATGAGAGCAAACTCTCCCTAAATGTAGAACAGAACAAAGACTTACAAGATCCCCTGGAGACTGCATCAGTGGATGAGTTGATAACCAACCTCATCAAAGGCAATCTACTGCCTAAAGCGCTTATTTGGATAACCTCCCGACCAGCAGCTGTCAAACGGATCCCTCCTAAATACATAGACAGGTGGACAGAAGTACAAGGGTTCGATGACCAACAGAAGGATGAATACTTCAAGAAGAAGATTGAGAATCAAGCTGAAGCCAACACAGCCATCACTCACATTAAAAGGTCAAAAAGCCTCTACATCATGTGCCACATCCCTGTCTTCTGCTGGATCTTAGCCACTGTGCTTCTGAAAAAGATCAGTCAAACCAGCACAAGTGACTTGCCTAAAACACTAACAGAGGTTTATATCTGTTTCCTGCTCACTGAGACAAGTAGGAAGGGCCAAAAATATGACAAGGACCATCAACAAGATGATGGAAAACGTCTGCAGTCCAACAAAAAGGCTATTTTGAAACTATCTGAACTAGCATATAAAGAACTGCTGAAGGGTAATATATTGTTTGAAGAAGACAGTTTGAAAGAGTGTGGCATTAAGGAAGATGACATTTCATTGTACTCTGGTATGTGCTCTGAGTTCTTCAAGAGTGAGACTGGAGTCGACCGACATAAAGTTTTTTGCTTTGTGCACCTGAGCATTCAGGAGTTTCTGGCTGCTTTCTTTATGTTTCACTCTTTTGTGAATAAGAACAGAGAAGCCCTGAAACATTTCACCTCACGGGAATCGTCTAGAACAATGATGAGTCTTTTGACGGAGTTCTTTACGTTTGGCTTGAGAGACCCTTCCATGACTGATTTTTTTAGAACTGCAGTAGATAAATCCATGCAAAGGGAAGATGGACATCTGGACCTTTTCCTTCGCTTCCTCTTGGGCATCTCACTGGAGTCCAACCAGAAACTCCTACAAGGCCTTCTGACACATACAAAGAGCAGCTCAGACAGCCACAAGGAAACAGCCCAGTACATCAAAATAATTCTGAGTGAGGATACAAAAGTCCCTGAAAGATGCATGAATCTGTTGCTCTGTTTATTGGAGATGAAGAACAACTCCCTTCATCAGGAGATTCAGCAGTACATAGACTCTGGAAAAGAGCTCTCACCTGCCCAATGTTCAAGTCTGGCCTACATGCTTCTGGTGTCAGAGGAAACACTGGATGAGCTTGACCTGGCTAAGTACAAGACATCAAGTGAGGGTCGTAAGAGACTGCTTATAGTATTGAAGGCTTGTAGGAAAGCACGGTGAGTAAGAATAGCAGCTCTGTCATGCATTTGAATCTGAATTATAATAAACTACAGAGCAACAAAATAGCTACTTAATACTGGTGTTGTATTGAAGGGTATAGTGGTGATGTAATATCTCATTAAAGGAACCGTATGTAAGAAATGTATTTCAATTAATCATAAAATGGCCCTGATATGTCACTAGACATTAAAAAATCATGTTCACTTCAAATACTTATATCACTGACAACAGTAGTCTGGCCAGGATATTGTCATTTAAAAAGTGAAGTTGCAGCCCTCAACTGATGTTGATGTTGTGTTTTGTCATGTCATGTTGTGTTTTGGCCTGATGTGCCACCCTCTACCTATCTACTAATAACGAAGTCAGTCGTGTTTCGGCATCCGGGTTGGCAACCTCGAGTCAGGGGGGAGGGGGAGGGGATACACCGCTCTACAGTATTTTGAAAGTGATTGCAGTACCAGTTTTGGCCACAATCTTACATATGGTTCCTTTAAATTTAGATCATTAGCTACATCTGCTACATCTGTTATGTTACTGCAGATTGGTTAATTGTGGTCTCACAGAGGAGTCCTGTGAGGTCCTAACATCTGCTCTTCAGTCCAAAAACTCCCTGTTGAAAGAGCTGGACCTGAGTTCTAATCCTCTGAGGGATTCTGGAGTGAGGTTGCTGTCTGTTGGGCTGAACCATACTAACTGCAGGCTGGAAACACTGAGGTTAGTGATGTGGTTACAATATGATGAGGTCAACAAAATAGTAACTGTAGGCTACTTAATACTGGTGTTGTATTAAAGGGTATAGTGGTAATGTAATATCTCGTTAAATTTAGAGCAATAACCAATCTGCCACATGTGTTATGTTACTGCAGATTGGTTGGTTGTGGTCTCACAGAGGAGTCCTGTAAGGTCCTAACATCTGCTCTTCAGTCAGAACACTCCCTGTTGAAAGAACTGGACCTGAGTTCTAATCCTCTGGGGGATTCTGGAGTGAGGTTTCTGTCTGTTGGGCTGAAGCATACTAACTGCAGGCTGGAAACACTGAGGTTAGTGATGTGGTTACAATATGATGAGGTTAACAAAATAGTAACTGTAGGCTGCTTAATACAGGCTTTGTAATGGAGGGTATAGTGGTGATGTAATATCTAGTTACCCTGACTGATGTGTGAGTCGCTCATTGCATGTACCGTATTTTCCGGACTATAAGTCACACTTTTTTTCATAGTGTGGCATGTGGTATGGTTGTTAGGGGCTTTGAGCCCGGATATATTTGCTGACTACGCCACAATGGGACTTGCACCCAAAGATATAACTCACACATCAGTAACCTTAACCCAGTAAGGCGCTCAAGTTCGTGAACTGAACTAGAGACGTGGTTCCATAAAGGAAATAAGGCTTTTATTGACAATGAACAAACATACGTTGCACCAACACACATGGATGCGCATACACTGGGAGGGGAGAAGGATAGGCAGGGCTGAGGCTTACCAGTGGGGGGCCAGCGAACCTCCAGGGGGTCACCCACTCACACGTGCGCAATCACACACACACACGGGCACACAAAGACACGGGGTATCCCGCCACCTTGGGCCTCAGCTGCACCTCCACCTTTGGCCTCAGCTCCTGGGAAACAGAGGAAAGCAACACAGGGTTAAGGGGACCACACACATACACACACACACAACTGAACAGGTTAACACAAAATACAGTTCAGGCCGGGGACCTTGATGGCCCTGGCACTAGAGATCCACAGCTATAAAAGGCCTCAGGCTAGTGATGGGGTCATATGAACACAGGACAAACATAAAATACAAATACTCTCAAAACGAGGCTGCAGACGAGGCTGAGGATCAGCAGCACTATGGAGGGCCTCCGTCAGTGGTACAATGAGAAGATGTAAAATAAAAGGAATAACACAGTAACACAATCAATTAAAAGGGGCCAAACGCTGTCACACTGGGTATCAGCAGTGCTACACAAATGGCCTCCTTCCAATAGCAAACATAAAAAGATAACTGACAAATTCATAAACAAAATGAACAAAAACGCTCAGTTGCGTCAATCGGGATACTCAGATACTCAATGCATACACACAATCACAACATATTCAGTCATTCATTCATTTGGACGCTGCACACACAAAGACGAAAGACACAACACAGAACAGTCCAATCCAGCTGGCAAGCGAATCACGCTAGCCGCAGACGTTGTTGTGGAATGTTGGTGAAACAGCGGTCGGCAAAGCAGCAGTATGTTCAGGTGTTAGTAGGACCAGCGTAATGGTTGCCGTGCCCTTGTGCTAACTGGCCATCCCTACTACACATAAAATACTTGATTAAAACTCCATAATTTCAGGGAGAAATAAAATCAGTGCCAGTGAAGGCAACATACCTTTCAAGCGAGGTCTTACTTCACAGAGCCCAGCGTGACTGGTGTAAATTCCTAACCCCAAAACATCTGTTTACAAAGCTAAAATGACATACTGAAAGTTTCCCTAAAATGTTGTGAAATGGGTAACGTACCACCGTAATCTATGATGCACGCTTGGCAGGTGGAAGTCCAACACAAGGGATTCTATAAAGAGGAAGCGCTAGGTGTAAACAATGTAAACAGATTTAGTAGCCTAAAAGAAACACGGGGAGCTCAATCATACCTGCGGCAATGACGAATGTCAGGGAGGCAAAAACGGGGCGGGCCTTTGACGTCTGGCACCTATCATGAGCATTTAATCTGCTGCCAGCTTGTGACTCCACATCTCCCAAAATGCTTGATTGCATTGCATTCTCCACATTTTTAGCTAAATTTTCATGTACCATATCAGCATTTTTGTTTAGGGACCGTTCGTTATTTATAAACGGGGTCACCGGAGGAAAATAGGGGAGGGTCATGTCTTTTTATTCTTTGTTGAGGGGAGGGTCACCTAACTTTTTTTTGTCTAGGAGGGGGGGTCACCCATCTTTTGTATTAATGAAAACAGCAAACAATCAAAGTGGCTTGTTTGATTGTTGATTTCTGTCGCCATATAACGTTCTCTTTCGTTCCATAGCTCTGTCAACATTGAACAATGAATAGGCTATACGGGTTTCTCACGCAAAATACGGAAAATGTCAACATCCGTCCCCATTAACGTTGGAAGGGTTGGAGCAACAAAGTAGCCTACTTTATTCACGCCTAACAGCCTATATCCATTTGGTCAACTTTATCCAGCCCTAAAAAAGCTAACTTTGGTTTACTTGTAGTTTACCGTGTAGCCTAGCCTAACTTTAAACAGTGTGCATGCTTATAAAGCATACTTGTGCTTCATTCATCCACACATCTAGCTCCTAACATTTTGACAAGCATTTTCTACCAATTGACCTTGTTCCTGCCCATCTCTAGCTTTGCTGTCTCCATCCTTTCTGTTTTTGTTGTTTGCAAAAAAATATATAGTAGCCTAGGCCCTATTTATTGGTAACCAGCAACAAGTGCAATTTGTTAATCGCTGTCATTCTCTCTCCTGCCAACAAAAATGTGTTACGTTCCAAGTAGCAGTGCGTAATTCTGCTTCATAAAGCAGAATACAGAATACAGAATACAAATACATTGGTCATATAAATAGCCAGTTTATGGTCTACAGTGTAGGCTAGAGTTGGTAAGTTATGGTAGGCCAACTTGGAGTGAATATACAGGGGGATTTCTTTGGCTCTTAGTCTGGCAGGTGCGCACGTAACATCACTCTGAGTTCGCATTCAAGCAAGCAAAACGATGATTTGAATACATCCGTTTCTCTGGAAGGGCAAGGGGTAACAACAGGACAACACAGAGACAGGCCAGAATGCAGGACTAATGTTATGAGAGTATTACAGTAGCCTAATATGGGATATTCTACGGGAAAATATTAAAACGGCAATACAGCGGGGAAAAGTTAAAATGATATGCCTAAACCCAGAAAAAGTTGGCATGTTAAGCCCTCCTTACACTGACAGACTTTGGAAAGATTTGCAAAGATTTGGAAAAGATTTTTGAAAGACTACAGTCTCAGACCCTCTCACATCTAAAGACAAGTAGTAGAGTTTTAAGTCACAGACTATGATTTTGCAATGACTAGGGATCTTGCAGGGTCACTATTTACAAGACTGCAACTAGATTCCTTTAAATTATTACCCATCCTGCAATAGATAAACAGGAACTGAAATGATAGCCTACTAAACTCAGTCATATTTTCGTGTTTCTGCAGCATTGTTTCATGCGTGACATCCCTAACCGATATAGAGTTGTTCTGTCATGTGGAAGAGCCAACTAAATATGTATAAGAAATTACAAATATTATAAGAATAACAAATAATCATATAGACTACAGCTGTCGCCTACTTTGCCTCTTCCTGTTTGGTGTTGGAGAGAGGTCACTATTGGTTTTCATAGTTCACGTCACTATTTGCATGAGCCACGACTCAAAAGACTTGCGATAATATCAAACATGTTTGATATTGTCGTAACGGCAAAACTAGAAAAGGACTGACTCCGACTGACTAAAAACCGCTAAGATTGGCACCTTACACTTAACGATCTAGTTGACGGGAGCGCGCCGCAATTCCAGTACAACTCCAATGATTTCTGTCCGACTTTGGAAATGTCGTCGCCGACTGTGAAAACAGACCAAAATCGTACAATGTAAGGCCGCCATTAGGTATTTTTCGGTCCCTGTGATTATTTGTGAAATTGTGCAAACGGCCTTTTCAAGTCATTTGAGAAGGGGTCAGGGGAAGGAGTGTAGCAAGCTCCCAAATTGACGCTCGTCTGAGAAATTGAGTTTTGGATAATGTTCAGCTTCGGCAGCTTTACAATGACTGAGGAAGCCTAGAGACGAGTCCATAGCAACAAGTTCATGTGTTGAATTTGTTATTACCCAGTGTGCTTTGTTTAATGGTCTCAATGTTTTATTGTTTTATTTCATGTGAATACTTACTAGAGGAGTAAATTATTTCAAGTAGCCTAGGCTAATGAAGTTGCAGGAAGTGTGCATTTAGTTTCCATGCTTATTGTGTTTCCACAACAATGTTAGTGAGTAAATCTACTGAAATGGCCACCATCTTAGTGAAGTGTGATGTGTAAGATCAGAAAGCAGAGGGTGAGTTATGAACGATTGCTTAAGTTGATGTGTTTTCATAGCGCTCTATAGCGTGGGCGGAAGGTATCGACATTTGGCCGGGGAGGGTCATGTCTTTTTTGAAAAGACTGCTGGAGGGTCGTTGAAAATTTTCTTGCAGGCAGGGGAGGGTCATGCAACTTTTGATTGAAGCACTCAAAATCCCTCCGGTGACCCCGTTTATAAATAACGAACGGTCCCTTAGTGAATCTTTTATAAATTGCTTTACAATTACCGTTGGGCCTATAGGCCTATCCCTGGCTTGCTTCGGTCACGTCCTTTTAAAACTGCATCTTTTTCTCTCGTGAGCATTTAATCTGCTGCCAGCTTGTGACTCCACATCGCCCAAAATGCTTGATTGCATTGTATTCTCCACATTTTAGATACTGTACATGTTGGTGTACCACATGGCATTTTCTTTCAGTGAATCTTTTGCTTTGCAATTACCTTCCTGCCCTCCTCTTGGCTGCCTTCACTCCTTAGTCTTCATTAACATGAATCTTTTTGGCCTCAATAATCCAGTTACATAGTCTCTGTTTTTTGGTTTTGGATTTTGTGAAATCCATTTCTAAATAAATGTGACTTATAGTGCGACTTATATATGTTTTTTTTCCTGTTCATGACGTATTTTTTGACTGATGCGACTGTAACCTGCTTTGTGTTGAACCTGCGCGATTCAGCCCTGCACACACCTGGACTCAATCCCGCGAACAGCAGCACCTCGGATTGGGAGGCGAGCGTGCTGACAGTTGAGCCAATAGCCCTGGCTACTGCCGCATGCCAGCAGCACTCTTGAGGCGTCGGGGAGTGATGTTTACCAACGTTCCACAAGCACAGCTAAGCTAGCTGGCATCCGTTACACGACTTATACTCAGGAGCGACTTATAGTCCGGAAAATACAGTAGTTGTGAAATAACACTGACGGCACGGAACATTATTTTTTTCAGACTTGATACCCTTGTGACTAGGGCTGGGACAACGCGTCAACGTAATCGATGACGTCGACGCAAAAAATACGTCGACGCAATATATGAGCGTCGATTCGTCAAGCATAACGTGTGCTGCTAAATATTTTTCATTTTACACCTTCAGTGTTTTCCATACGTTGACTAATCTGTTGCTGGGCACCACGAAATCAAAACCTGCCACCACACATTGATGATGTTCTATGTTGTAGGCCTACTATTTAAATTAAAGATTGATAAAATAATTTCATTGAGCTGCACTTTTTACTCACACAGCCTTTTCTCGCCCTGCCCGCTCTCTCTCGTAACGAGCCCGCTGCTCCTCCTCTGCATGTGCATTTAACAAAATATTCACGATTGTTGAAGGATTGTTGTTGCCACATAGAAGCACTGCATAGAACACAGTGGGCTAAATTGCTATTAAATCCGCTTAGCATCGTGACCTTGCTGCGCAAATTTGCAGCATTAAAACTGCTGCATTAAAGTTAAAGTAAACTCTGCTAAGGTCTTATCACAACATAGTACATTGAGGAGACTAAACTAAGTTAAGTTACAGTATGCAATCAAGCAGTATCTCAAAGCTAACGTTAGAATACTGTTTGGGTGTCAAGTTTAGCATGCTTACTTGCAGCTGCTTATTCGTTACTCATGCAGGGCTCATTTTATTGACTCTGAATGTTTGCAAAATCCTGATGTAAATGGAAAAGTTTTTTTCCAAGACTCAAAAGTGCTTGTCCAAAGGAGAAGTACGAACCGTTATTTGAACTAACTTATGAATTGCATCCACACATCAGCAGCCTTTTAACTGTGTTAATGTTAATTGCAAGGATTCCCACACGAACGTCTTACAATGACAGGCACTCAATTAGACATACACTACTGAACTTTATTGAATGCTACCTCTGACTAAGAATGCATTACTTTGCACTTGTATAGTCTTTTATTTTGGAATCTTAAGAGCAATAAACATATATTGCAATGTTAAAGAATTCATGTTTTTTTCATTCAGATGTGTAAATAAACACGTATAAGTTGCTATTAGTGAATTAATGGGGAGATAATCAAATCAAATCGAAATCGAATCGGACTGAAAAAATGAATCGTTAGATTAATCGATGCATCGAAAAAATAATCGCTAGATTAATCGTTTAAAAAATAAACGTTTATCCCAGCCCTACTTGTGACGCAAAAAGGCGTATTGCTATATTACACAGATAAAATATACACATCATTGTAGTCAGAAGAACTAGCCCTTTACAATGTTATACATAATTCTTAATACGTTTGAGTGTAACACACATTGTGTTTAAACAATACCTTCAAAATTCAACCTCAAAAAACATTTTAAATAAAGAAAAGAAAAATACATATATAATGGTCATGTAACAAAAATAAGATGTTTTACCACCAACACAAGATGCATAGCTAAATATGGGATGTCTTATTATACTCTGAAGAGGCTAAATCAATTGTGGAGAGGAAAGAGAAAAGCTGAAGTACAGACTAGCTGATGTTGACTGCTTATCCGTGTGCTTCATTCTACTATGAAAACAAGAATTAGGTTTCCAAAAGGGAAAACATATTTATTTATTTTATTTATTTAGAAATGTCTCAAACAATTTCATTACATAACCTCTAACCCCTCGTTGTATCAGCGATAGCAGGGATACGTCACTTCTGTTGATGTTCAAACAAAACAGAGAGCTAGCTCGCTACTCCCTCCCCCTCCCGCCCGTGCAATTAAAACTCTCCTAAACGTGCATCTCATCGGTTATTGATTGAAACCCTTTGTTTTGCTTTTGAGGGGTTGCCAACCCCTTGCCAATTGTTTTTGTGTACAGATCTCAGAGCTGCCTACAGAGATGCGTTTTTTTGACGGCCTGCTTATGGGGCAGGCAGTTAGCGGATCGTTAGGAAAGATTAGATGAATGTGATCATTTATGTTTGGGCCTTTTTTGGGCCTGAAATCGCTGATACAACCTTTAAGGTAAAGAACATAAACAAATGTTTACAAACAAGCAGTAACTACAAGAATGCAAGACAACAGTATAACAAAGATCAACAAAATACATATACATATATATATTAGATTAGATTTAAAGGAACCATATGTAAGAATGTATTTCAATTAATCATAAAATGGCCCTGATATGTCACTAGACATTAAGAAATCATGTTAATTTCAAATACTTATATCACAACAGTAGTCCGGCCAGAATATACTGTCATTTAAAAAGTGAAGTAGCAGCCCTCAACTGATGTTGATGTTGTCATGTTGTGTCTGATGTTGCCTGATGTGCCACCCTCCACCTATCTACTAATCACAAAGTCAGTAGTGTTTCGGCATCCGGGTTGTCAGCTCTGCCAGTCAGAGGGGAGGGGAAGGGGATACACCGATCTACAGTAATTTGAAAGTGATTGCAGTACCAGTTTTGGCCACAATCTTACATACGGTTCCTTTAACTTTATTGTCATTGGTCAAAAAAAGCAGAAAAGTTCAATGTGGCATACAAAGTATAGACAGGTGGTGCATAGACAGGACAGGATATATAGTGCAGTGTACTATATATATATATGTACTATAGTGTAGTTGATTTATGCACCTGTGGTAAGGGAACTAATGAAACCCATGGGTTTCATCAGGTCCCTTTCCACAGGTGTATAAAATCAAGCACCTTGATTATCAATGCAGACTGCATGGTGCTTGATTAATACACCTGTGGAAAGGGTCCTGATGAAACCCATGAATAGGCTATAGCTGTCGCCTACTTTGCCCCTTCTTGTTTGGTGTTGGAGCGAGGTCACTATTGTTTTTTACATTGTTCACGTCACTATTTGCATGAGCCACAATTAAAAGACAAACATGTTTGATATTGTATGGCAAAACTAGAAAAAGACTGACTCCGACTGACTTAAAACTTGTCAAGATTGTCACCTTACTAAATGGTCTAGTTGACGGGAGCGCGTCGCAACTCCAGTACAACTCCCTTGATTTCTTTCCGACTGGAAATTTAGTCGCCGACTGTGAAATCACACGAAAATCGTACAGATGGAGGTATCAGCATCTGTTTTTTTTTGTGAAAATGAAGACATGTGTGCAAACCTAAAAATTGGTGATACCCTTTTTTACATTAATGGGCTCCTTACACCGAACAATTTTGGGAAAGATTCTTGAAAGATTGTAGTCTTTTGAGTATAGCTTGAATGGGGGGCATTAGTTAAAAGACTCCAATCTTTCCCAAATCTTGTCAAAATTGTTTGGTGTAAGGAGGCCATTAGTATCCAAACACATTGCATAGTATTTTGTCATATAATATTGTCAAACTCTTTTGCAGACTTGCTGATTGTAAGATCACACATAATTCCTGTGAGATTGTGGCGTCAGTTCTGCAGTCAACAAACTCCCTCATAAAGCTGGACTTGGGTGAAAATGACCTGGGGGATTCTGGAGTTAAGCTTCTCTCTAATGGACTATCTAGTCCCCACTGCAAACTGCAGACATTAAGGTTGGTGCAGACCATGCATTTCCTGATATAATTTTGTAATTGTTTGTGTACTTAAAAAAATATGAATTGAGACTGGCTGGGGCACCGGCACTGTACGCCGGCGACCCGGGTTTGATTCCCGCCCCGTGGTCCTTCCTGGATCCCACCAGTCTCTCTCTCCCACTTGCTTCCTGTCATTCTCTACTGTCCTATCTGATTAAAGGCATAAAAATTAAATTAAATTAAAATTTTAAATAGCTAAACTATATGCAAGTTGTTCTGCCCTTCATAGCATTAACTCTGAATGTGTCAGTCTTTGCTTTACACAGAATGTAGCTAGTGCAGAATTGATGTGACATTACAGATAAAACTCAGCCCATGGCTGCCATCCAGAGGTTACGCTAGACTTTTTTTTGACTAGACAAAATGTCCCGGTGATATTCCAGAATACTGGAGATACAGAAAATCTGCAAGACATAAAGTATGTTTTAAATAGTCATATAATTACCTACACATTTAAATGGCACTAAATCAAAAACTACTGCATTTTATTAGCCTAAGCGTAGTCAGCACCAGCTAGAGCACAGCGGAGAAGACTACAGTACATTCATTCAGTGAAGTCTCACACTCTGGTGCTGTGCACACATTGTGAACAGGCTCTAGCCATGCTACATAAACGCAGTAGCGGAGAATCATGCCTGGAGCTGGGAGAATTCCCAGTGGGTAACGTTTTGTGGTCAGCATATGTGAGCTTAGAAACAGGCATGATATTGTTGTAGGCTATCAGCCCCTCACTCTTACTCCCAGCGGCCCCTCCCCACAAACCTGGTAGCCTTCTAACGAAGCAACAGCTGTGATGAATGGTCATGAAGGTTCACCTGAGAGTGGCCTACAGAGCCTTACTGAAAGTTTTAGATGGATGGTCGCGACATCCATTTAGTTGCCCTGGGCTACCCTCCTAATAGGAATAGTCCCAATAACTTGAAGCCATCCTTAATAAATTAGAGTCTCTGGAACACAGCTGCCACTCAAAGAATTTCTGCGTACTTGTGGCCCGACTTCATAAAATAAAAGCCTACACTGCTAGAGCAAACTTGAAATAAAAAATGTTTCATAGGCTATGTTTATTACAGTGCATGAAAATGCACTGTTCTGTTATCCGAAGTCTTATTATTATTATTATTATTATTATTACAGTGCATGAAAATGCACTGTACTGTTCTTCCTAGGCAACTTCTTCTTATTACAGTGCATGAAAATGCACTGTACTGTTCTTCCTAGGCAACAACTTATTACAGTGCATGAAAATGCACTGTACTGTTCTTCCTAGGCAACAACTTATTTTTCTTCTTATTATTATTCCGCTTACCACTTTTTCCATACGCAATTTCTCTTCAACAGTTTAACTTAGAAACTTTGTTCAAACTTTGTAACGTAGGGCTTCAAACGGAGCAGGTTGCTATGTCTTTTCAACTTTGAAACTTTTATACTTTTTAAACTATTAAAGAAAAACTTTTTAAAAATCCCCATAGACTTAACATTGCCGATTATGACATCATAATACGGCCATTAAGCAATTAGAATCCTATGGCAGGTGTTCAGGCCACCTGCAGCCTCAGGCTTTAAGCATACAATCTGGGTCAATTAAGACTACACATCCTATTCAACTGTTTCCTCTGCCCAAAACTGTTTCAAAATAAAAGTTCTCACTACAATAATCCACTGTTAAACAATGTAACCCATTTAACTACTGAACTTTTTACATTCAACTTTTAAACTATCATTAAACTATCTATCTATTAAACTAGATGTCTATCAACAACTTTTAAACTATCTACATTCAACTTTTAAACTTTTAAACTATATACATTCAACTTTTAAACAGTCTACTTTAGCCTATTATTAAACTATCTATTAAACTAGCTGTCTATCAACAACTTTTAACTTGTCATCAACTCAGAGCCGGACAGTAACGGAGTACATTTTTTTTTAGTACAGTACTTGAGTACAATTTTGAGGGATCTGTAGTTTACTTGAGTATCATTTTTGGGGAGTACTCATGACTTTACTCAAGTACATTTGAGAGACAAATATTGTACTCTTTACTCCACTACATTTCTATCCATAACCGTGAGTACCCGTTAGCTTACTTCTTCTCAAAAAAAGAAAAAAAGAAAAATCTCGGAACCCTCAATTTGTTGTTTCCCTCTCAAACGTGATTGGATTGTGCAGGCAACACTGATTGGGACAGCCTATCAGCAATCACCTTCAGCTTTTCGCCAAAGTCAACTCTATGGTCAGATTTAGATAAGAGACGAAACCATGGACGAAACAATGGATGAAGACGCAGCAGGTCCATCCCGGGAATGTGCCAACCCGTGGCCCGACCTCACCAGACTATTTCAATTTTCTGAACAAGTTAATGATAGTTTTCGCTTCAAGTGTTTCAATTACAAAATAGTATTTTGTATTTGAAATACGTATTTTAAATACATGTATTAGAAATACTGTCCATCCCTGGTAACATGGTAAAAAGATGAAAATGACTTGATTTTACTTTCAATTCCTTTTACATTCTCCAAGGTGTTAACATTAACATTTTTCAAAACTCCATGTAGGACGTTTCTGTACATAAATGTAAGCACAGTGGCAGTAGTAATGCAATATTTAGAAAATGTAGGCTAGCCTACTTTTGTACTCTTGATACTCAAGTACTTTTAAAAACAAGTACTTCAGTACTTTTACTTAAGTAGACATCTGACTGTTGTACTTTTACTTGTACTTGAGTAAAATTTAGCAAAGGGTATCTGTACTTTTACTCAAGTAATGAAGCTGTGTACTCTGTCCGCCACTGCATCAACTATGTCAACACTTGTCATCAACTATGACTCCTACCCACTGTAGCTAGTTAGCATGGTTAGCATAGTTAACATGTTTAACAAAACTGCTAAAAATGATTAGCTAGGTTAGCTAAGTCACATGGTTAAAATAGTTAGCATGTTAACATTGTTAGCATGCTAGTTAGCCTAACTACTAAAAATGATAAGCTAGGTTAGCTAAGTCACATGGTTAACATAGTTAGCATGTTAGCATTGTTAACATGTTAGTTAGCATAGTTAGCATAACTACTAAAATGATTAGCTAGGTTAGCTAAGTCACATGGTTAGCATAGTTAGCATGTTAGCATGTTCTTTAGCATAGTTAGCATAACTACTAAAAATGATTAGCTAGGTTAGCTAAGTCACATGGTTAGCATAGTTAACATGTTAGGATTATTAGCATGCTAGTTAGCATAGTTAACATAACTACTAAAAATGATAAGCTAGGTTAGCTAAGTCACATGGTTAACATAGTTAGCATGTTAACATTGCTAAAATAATTAGCATGTTTAGCAAAACTACTAGAAAATGTTAGTTAAGTTAGCTAAATATCATGGTTAGCATAGTTAACATTGCTAGCATAGTTAGCATGTTTAACAAAACTGCTAGAAAACGTTAGCTAAATAGCATTGTTAGCATTGCTAGCACTGCTATAAAACATTAGCTAAGTAGCATGGTTAGTATAGTTAAAAATCTTAGCATAACTGCTAGCAAACATTAGAGCCATTCCAACTTTCAGTTATCGTCAAATATCTACCTATACACAGCCATTAAACTATTTGAATATCAACATTCATTAAACTTCCAGTCTGTCAACAACTTTTAAACTATTTACCTTCAACTTTTAAACGGTCTACTTTAAAACTATCATTAAACTATCTATTAAACTAGCTGTCTATCAACAACTTTTAAACTATCTACTGTCTATCAACAACTTTTAAACTATCTACATTCAGCTTTTAAACAGTCTACTTTTAAACTATCAACTTTTATTAAGCAATGCAACCACCATGTCTATCCTAGCATCACCGTAGTAACCATCTCTGTATTATCTGTTTTTACTATACATGATTTACATCACAACTTTAGCATTTTCATGCACTGGTAATTCCTTGGAATTGCATTTCTAGTTATTATTCTTCCCACCAAATTTCTGCGTCTAATTCAGCTTTAACCGTTTAACGTAGAAACTTCGTTCAAACTTTGTAACGTAGGTCTTGAAAAGGACACATGGGGAATGTATTTTTCACTTTTGTAAACTTTATACTTTTTGAGATATTAATAAAAAACAAGCTTATTTTTCCCCATAGACTTTGTATTAGCACTATGACATCCCAATCAATTAACTTGATTTGCACCTGTATCAACATCCAGCTGCTCACTACTAGGACCCATCAAAGCGCCAGTTAAACTGATTGCACCTGTATCAACTGCTTTCTGCTTAACTAGGCCAACTCTCTCTGTGTCGCTCCATTCTACAAGGATATAAGGCACATTCCATCCAACTTTCTATCCATTCATCCTCTTCAAACCATTCACTCATCCACCCATTAAACTATACATCAACATCCATTAAACAATCTGCCTATCAACATCCATTCAACTTTCTGTCTATCAACATCCATTACACTATCTACATTCAACTTTTAAACTATATACTCTGTCTCAGGCTTTAAGCATACAATCTGGCTCTCTTAAGACTACTATTTCCTCTGCCCACAACTGTTTCAAAATACATGTCCTCACTACAATAATTCACTATTAAATAATTTAACTATTTAAACTACTCAACTATTTAACTGTTCAGCCATTTCAACTGTCAGTTGTTATCAACTATGATTCCTGCCAACTGTTTCCCAATAAAAGTTTGTTTGCCATTTTATGTAAATATACAGTATGTTTATATTTTCATGCACTGGTAATTTCCTCGAAATTACATTTTCTAGTTTGAGTTGTCATGATAACATATCAGTGTTTCCTCTAGGATTTTTTTAAGCAGTGGGGGCAGGCCTGTCCGAACCACCCCCCCCACCCCACCCCACCCCACCCCACCGTCCCCCCGTCCCACGGAACTGACAACTGACACTTCGCTGCAACACAAACAATTATATGTATTCACCTCTATTCACACACAATGAGGCATTATTTTCAGTTGTGATTGAGCTGTATATTTGGAGAATCTACAACAGGTCTGCACAATGAATTTTGAAAGGCAACTGCGACTATTGTACGTCTGCCCCATTTCTGATACTGTGGGGGAAGAAAATTAAACCGTGGGGGGCCGCCACTACCAAATCAACATAGAGGAAACACTGCATATTGTATATGTTGTGCAATACAAGCTTATTACAGTGCATGAAAATGCACTGTTCTGTTATCCGAAGTCTTCTTCTTCTTCTTCTTCTTCTTCTTCTTCTTCTTATTATTATTCTTCCCACCAAATTTCTGCGTCTAATTCAGCTTTAAACGTTTAACGTAGAAACTTTGTTCAAACTTTGTAATGTAGGTCTTGAAAAGGACACGTGGGGAATGTATTTTTCACTTTTGTAAACTTTATACTTTTTGAGATATTAATAAAAAACAAGCTTATTTTTCCCCATAGACTTAACATGGGCTGATGACATCACAATGGGCTAATTAACTTGATTTGCACCTGTATCAACTTCCAGCTGCTCACTAGTAGGACCCATCAAAGGGCCAGTTAAACTGATTGCACCTGTATCAACTGCTTTCTGCTTAACTAGGCCAACTCTCTCTGTGTCTCTCCATTCTACAAGGATATAAGGCACATTCCATCCAACTTTTTATCCATTCATCCTCTTCAAACCATTCACTCATCCACCCATTAAACTATCCACCAACATCCATTAAACAATCTGCCTATCAACATCCATTCAACTTTCTGTCTATCAACATCCATTACACTATCTAAATTCAACTTTTAAACTATATACTCTGTCTCAGGCTTTAAGCATACAATCTGGCTCTCTTAAGACTACAGATTCTGTTCCTATTTCCTCTGCCCACAACTGTTTCAAAATAAATGTCCTCACTACAATAATTCACTATTAAATAATTTAACTATTTAAACTACTCAACTATTTAACTGTTTAGACATTTCGACTGTCAGTTGTTATCAACTATGACTCCTGTCAACTGTTTCCAAATAAAAGTTTGTTTTGCATTTTATGTTAATATACAGTATGTTTATATTTTCATGCACTGGTAATTTCCTCGAAATTACATTTTCTAGTTTAATATTATTTATTAATTAACTAACTAACTAAGTAATTAATTCATGTATCATATTTTCCACTAGATATTATATTTTTTCTGCCGAACAACTACATGTGAATCAGGAGTATGACACCGTCAAACTATAACCTTCGTAATTTTCCCCATTCATTCTCTATGACGAGTCTTAACAGTACACTTGTAATACCTTTTTTGTCCACTGGTGGTTGTTTTGGCGCTGTTTCGAGTTTGCCATTGAAAACTGAATGAAATGTAGTCCTACCTGCAAACAATGTAAGATATAGATTAGTAAGATAGACCTATGCTGACTGCATCAGTGCTCAAAGTATTCTAAAATTTGTTTTAATAGCCCTAACTTCTATTCAAGTCATATTTCTGGGACTTTCTTAGCCCAGGTAAAACCAGACCCTTCTCAGTCATAACTGAGAGTGGGTCTGGGGAAGGTTCATTCACAGCCCATTTCCAAAGGGTGTTCCCAAACGGACGCCGATCAAAATGCCTCGGACGCAATAGGAGAGGCCAAAAACCAATCAGAGCAACGAAGGAGACAGAGTGACGGAAACACAATTTGCAACACTGTCTGGTTGTAGAGAGAAGCAGGAAGAATTAACCACTATTTAATTAAACGTAGGCTAATTTACAAAGACATCATGCCGCACTGAAAGCTAATATTTTGTCACTAGCAATTTACATCTGCCCTCTGTCAAACACAATTGCATTTTCAGCTCTGAACAAAACCGTTCACGTTCAAACGAGCATTTTGTTTCATTCGTCCTTTCTGGCTGACCGGGACATATAAAGTAGGAATGGGGTACGAGAGACTGAAACGTTCAAAGCAATTATGCCGGAATTGTTTCAAGGCAAACACTGAAGTGTAGCATTCGAGTTATGCTCGCATAGCACACCAATTCAAAAGTAGCCTATGTGTTTTCTGTCGGCTACGTGTCCAGCTACTAGTCCTATACAGTGGGTCCCAGTTAAAAATGGACACTTCATTCACGATCAAGGTGATTCACGCAGCTGGGTGAAATGTAAGTACAACTGCAGCCACTTGGGGGCAGCATAGTCCGCTGTGGCGTTCCACGGTCGAACCAGACGGCGCATTCGACAGCAAGGGCTGTGATTGGCCGAGTTTTCAGTGCGTTTCTCTGTGTTTTTAGCAGCCCCTGCAACATGCTAGTCCACTGTAGCCTAAGCTTTGTACATAATGTTAAACATAGTTTTGGATTCAGTGGCAAGATTTCTTGATTGTACAGTGCCTGTCTCTCAGTAGGCTAATGTTTTAAAATGAGAGCTTCGTCAGCTGGCAGTAGGCTACTTTGTCGGTAGTCATGAGAAGTTTGCTTGCTAACAGAACATAAATATGCTGACCAGAAACCTTGTGAATAGTTCTGAGTTTTTTTACTACACTAACGAGGTTGAAATATAGCATTTGCCTACAGCATCTTCTTAACAGTAATGTTAACAAAATGACAGCATTCATATGACAAAGAAAAACTAATTCGGTCACTTAAGACTGTGCCACAGCAACCAGTGTAGGCTACAGTCCTACCCAATAGGCCTACTCGAAGCAGGCAGTTCTGAGTTCAAATCTAGGCAGAAGCAGAGCCATATAAAAGCCTAGGCCTATTGTTATCATTTTTTGCAAGGTGTTGCTCCTGGCAATACTTGTTTATAAGACGTTTGGTGATTAATTGATAGCTGTTTTTGGGACACGTTAAACGTTCTTTATAATGAGCGCATACGGGGAGTAAAATGACTGTTACGCGCTGTTACAACTGTAGGCTACAATGATTGCAATACAAAAATATGCGCGTGTTAGTTTAGTTAGTTTTGTGATGTTTTGCACTTTTGCCTCATGTGTTTTCAGGTTTGAGGGCTTTTTTGGCAAGATTGACCTTGGTTAGACTCTGCATATGTTATTTCTCCGTATAAATAAAGTAAATTTTCGACACACGTCTGTTATTACATTACATTACATTACATTTGGCTGACGCATTTTTAGCCAAAGCGACTAACAACATGGTAAACAGTTTAAGTTTTAGAGCAATTCTCAACAATATTAGGACAATTTAAAAAACATTAGAGTACAGTAAGAATAAGTGCATCAGTGAGTGCTGTTTTTAACAGTTACGTGTCAGTTTAAGACGGCTGGTGAGTGCTAGGATCAGCAAGACTTGTTGTAAGTGTTGCTATGAGAGGAGATGTTCTCTAAAGAGCTGGGTCTTCAGGAGTTTTTTTGAAAATGGAGAGGGATGTCCCTGCCCTTGTAGGAACTGGCAGTGTGTTCCACCAGCGAGGAACAACAGATGAGAAAAGTTTTGATTGGCCTGAGCGTACCGGAGGTAGAGCTAGACGTCGTTCGTCTGAGGAGCGCAGCGGTCTGGAGGTAGCGTATGTCTGTATGAAGGCATTCAAGTAGGTGGGAGCAGAACCGGAGACTACTTTGTAGGCAAGCGTTAGAGCCTTGAATTTGATGCGGGCCGCCATAGGTAGCCAATGTAGCTGGATGAGTAGCAGGGTAACATGTGCCCTCTTGGGTTGGTTGTAGACCAGGTGCGCCGCCGCGTTCTGGATCATCTGAAGTGGTTTCACTGCGCAGGCTGGGAGACCTGTCAGGAGGGCGTTGCAGTAGTCGAGTCGTGAGATGACTATTGCCTGAACCAGAAGTTGGGTGGCATCTTGATTTAAGTAATTCCTGATTTTCCGTATATTGTAGAGTGCGAAACGGCATGACCGGGCGACTGAGGCAACATGATCTGAGAAGTTTAGTTGGTTGTCGAGAACAACTCCTAGATTTCTTGCAGTCCTGGTAGGTGAAACAGACAGAGAGTCAAATTTGATGTTGATGTCGTGGTGTATGGTAGGTTTAGCTGGGAGGGTGGTGTGCCTTCATCCATGTAGCTATGTCTGAGAGGCAATCCGAGATCCGTGCTGAAACCAAGGGGTCATCAGGTGGAAAGGACAGATAGAGCTGTGTGTCGTCTGCATAGCAGTGGTATGAGAAGCCATGCGAACGGATAATCTGTCCCAAGGAGGTGGTGTAGATAGCAAAGAGAAGGGGGCCCAGTACTGAGCCCTGGGGGACCCCTGTGGTGAGATGATGAGGTGCAGATAGCTGACCAAGCCATGATACGTTAAACGAGCGTCCTGTGAGGTAGGATTCAAACCAGGAGAGAGCAGAACCGGAGATTCCCATGTTAGCGAGTATAGAGAGAAGGATGCGGTGATTAACCGTGTCAAAGGCAGCCGATAAGTCAAGCAGAATGAGTACTGATGACCGAGCGGTCGCCCTGGCTTCTTTTAAGGCTTCTGTTACAGACAGCAGAGCCGTTTCGGTAGAGTGGCCGCTTTTGAACCCAGACTGATTTGGATCCAGAAGGTTGTTCTGGATCCAAATGGGGCGGTGGTAGTGTAGTGGTTAAGGAGCTGGGCTAGCGTGCAGTAGCCTGAAAGTTGTCGGTTCAATTCCCGGCTTCCACCGTTGTGCCCTTGAGCAAGGCACTTAACCCCAAGTTGCTCCGTGGACAATGTGATCCCTTGTAATATAGCTGACATATGTAAGTCACTTTGGTCAAGAAGTGTCTGCTAAATGTAATGTAATGTAAAATGTAATGTTCTGTGAAAGGAAGTCAGAGACCTGTTTGGAGACTGCTCGTTCAATGCCTTTGGATAAGAAAGGCAGGAGTGAGACAGGGCGGTAGTTCTCGACTTGAGCAGGGTTGAGAGAAGCTTTCTTAAGTAACGGTGTTACCCGGGCCATTTTGAACGCTGTTGGAAATGTGCCGGAGGTTAGTGAGGCATTGATCACGTGTGTGATAGCTGGTGCGATGGTCGGGCTGATGGACTGAAGTAGGCTCGTAGGTATAGGGTCCAGCGAGCATGTGGTAGGACGGCTGCATGTCAGGAGTCTAGATACTTCATTCTCGGAGAGAGGCGTGAATGCTGAAAAAGATGATCTAGCAGTCCCTAGAGGTTGTAGGAGTGCGGTATCTGATTAGTTCAATAACAAGTGTTGCTTGTTAAAACATGTGACTAGTGAAACTCAAATGATTTTAGAAATATTTAGCCAAAGCCAAAAAGTGTTAGAGAGAAGGAGAGACGCCGGTGCAGCTCAGATGTCTTCTTAATTTTCTTTATTCTTTAGTAAAAGGTGCAGAACATTATTAAACTTTGACTAACGTTTCAATGTTCGTTAGTCAAAAACATCGACACATCGAAACGTTAGTCAAAGTTTAATAATGTTCTGCACCTTTTACTAAAGAATAAAGAAAATGAAGAAGACATCTGAGCTGCACGTCTCTCCTTCTCTTTAAAAACAGGGGTGTCAAACATACGGCCCGCGGGCTATGTACGGCCCGCACGATGATTTTGAACGGCCCGCACGTCAGTCCCTCAACAACGAGAGAAAACTTCCCTTGTGTGTGTGTAATGTGTATCACACCAAATTGGCTCACCATACCTTCCCAACTATGCACAGTATCCCATTAGCTGCATGCCATCAGGCTATTTACAATTTTCTATCGCGTAAAGTTAGTGAACACGTTCAAAATTAACGCGCACACATTTTGTTTGAGCAGGAGACAGAATACGCACGCAGGCACAACTAGGCTACTTGTTGTTTTCTTTTACTCGGCTATCTATATATATGGTTATCAGCACACAATGTTGGGCTAATTCACTAGTTATGGATGTCACAAGTTTAAACAACGAAAACAGAAAGGATGAGTTTGACACCCCTGCTCTAAAATATCTGTCCTGGCCTGGTTGCAACGGATTGTGGCCAAACGACAGAAGCGCGGAGAACCCTCCTTTGTCTACTAAGTGTTACTTTGTGCCCCGCGCTCCCCCACTGCTTGTGAAAGAAGGGGGTGGGGGAGGGGGGCTTAACGTGAAAAAGCTTAATGTCCCAAAACGGCAACAAGTCATAATGGTAGGCTACAGGAAGTGGGGGAGGGTATGGGATGACCAGAGCCGTCTTCGCTGTGCTATTCAGAAAGCATCTTCTATTGTCTTTCCAGGCGCACACAGCTCGTTATAGCCTATCGAGTGCCTTAACAGATAGGCTCTGCTCTTGGGTTTGGCCTCACAGCGAACTCAACCTTCTTGTTGCTTGCAGTTTGTTCAATAAAGCGATGCAGATTGCATGATTTATTTCTGATTAATTGCGTCTTTTGATGTCTTTTGCAACATCTGCTTGTTAGGCTGGGCTACTGTCCTGTAAAGGTAAATGTTCAACAATTGCTGGTGTAGGCCTACAGGCTATAATCAATTAGGGACTGTTCATTATTTATTTAAGGGGCTACCGGAGGAGTTTTGGGAGCGTTAGTCAAAAAAGACGTGACCCTCCCTCGCCAGCAAGAATTTTTTCTATGACCCTCCAAAGTGATTGAGAAAAAACGCATCACCCTCCCCAGCCCCAACAATTTAGGCTATTGATGCCTTCTGTAGGCTACTGAGTCAATTTGGGAGCTTGCATGCTACAACTCCTTCATTGAAATGCCTTGAAAAGGCTGTCGTTTGCACAATTTCACAAATAATCACCGGGACCGAAACAAACCTGTCAACTTTTCCCGGGTTTATCGCGTATTTTAACTTTTTCCTCGCTGTCTTAGGAGGAGCTGCAGGGCCGTCGCAAGGGGGTGCGAGACCCTGTGCGAACTTGACAGATGCCTGAACTTACGTGCATTAAATCATGCGATAGCTTACTTTACACATAGCCAAGGCTACCGTCGGTGCATTTTAATAGTAGCCTAGTCTAATAAGCTACACCAGCTTGTCTTTAAGAGGGGAAATTGTATAACCTATAACATTAGCTGAGTCACATATTTGGCCATATAAATATGGTGTTTATCATAGGCTACATCACGAAACCAAATAGTGTAACAAAGGCGAACACTTTAACAGGGGAAATTAATTGGGCATGAATCATTGTGCTGAACTGTATTTGTCAATGAGCAAAACAAACACGACATTCAAACTGTTGATAAGCACTATGGAAACTAGTCTGTAGGCTACATGGACAAATAAATGACACTGACTCGCCATATCTTGCTTTGCCGCAAACTCAGCAATGAAATCATAGGCCAGTTTGCAGGTAGCATAACGTTTTTTTCAATTCATAGAAGGGAGAGCCCAGTCTCTCCTGTGACATTGAGGTACGCAAATAGTTTTTAATAGCCTGTTCAACTTCGAAAAGCTTCGTTCACCCGATGCCAGTCACTGATCGCAATTTCAAATTTCGGGAAGCTTCGTTCAATCTTTTGAAGTTTTAAGTGCAGTAGGCCCCTATCTGCCCCCTTTGGAATTGTATCTCGAGCCTATTATAAGGTCCAGTGCGTTATGTCCTGGGATTCGGACGTGCTCAAAAAGAAAAGAAAAAACATTACAAAAAACATTACAAAAGAAAAAACATATTTTATAGACGGTTATGAGGAGCAATATGAGTTGGAACTCCGTGTCATTCAGACTCAACCCTTTTGCTTTGATATCTTTTTCGTTGTCGTTTGAACGTCGGCAAGCATGCATGTTGCGGTTGCAATTTAAGTGAAATTTCTACCTACAACATGCAACATGCTTGTTAGGCTGGGCTACTGTCAATGTACTTGTACAGGTAAATGTTCAACAATTGCTGGTGTACAGGCTATAATCAATTAGCTAAATCATTTGTCTAGCTGTTTAAAAAAAATCGTGCTACATTCAAACGCAAAAGGTGCTTTCATATCTTTTTCGTTTGAACGTCGGCAAGCAGGCATGCTGCGGTTGCAATGAATGAGGATAGGCTAATTGGTTTTATCTGCGGATTTTTTTTTTTTGCATTATTTTGAATATGACTCGCTCCAGTCTCAACAGCACGTCTACTTTTTCCACACGCATCTAACACACATATCCCCTCTCGCTTTATCTCTCTCCATCCCTGCGCACGGTGCTTTCTTAAAGGAGCTGCACCATCTTACAACAACTGCATCTACATTTTCATATTAGAATGTTTTGTCAAGTGTAAGCTTAAACTACCGTGATCAATTTAAGTTCCCGTGCCCCCGCTGAAAGTCTCATGCGCTTATCGTTACACTATCAAATCTATAAGTTACCGGGACAAATAGGGTATAAGATATATAAACTCACGCTATTGTATTATCATGTTTGGTAATGGCTCAGCTTTCTCTGATTGTTCTACTGACTTGGAAACTGCATCATGGAAGCAGTAAGTCAAGTCGCATCAAAAATAGTAGTGGCAGAACTCCAAAGTGACACCTTGTGGTTGTTTGTGTCAACTGCAGTTTGGGCCATTTCTGCTGAGAAAATGGGGTGCGTGATTCCTGAAGGAACCCATCCAAACTTAACTGGGACCCACTGTAAATGAACAGAATATCAAACCATTTTCAGTAGCCTACCACTGTTGCAGATATCACATAGGTATCCCTTACATACAGTTTGTACAATGTTGCATATTCCAACATAAGGAAGCAGTTAAGAAACTACTAACTCCCTGTCTTAAACCAACGTGATATCAGCTTCAAACAAGCGTCCGCAGCCATGGTTGATGTTTTTTTTTTAAAAACCCCGACTTCTTCAACAGGGTGCGCTATCGTCATTGTGTAAAGCCCGCCTCAAGTGTTCTGATTGGTGCCTCGATCTAGGAAAATTGGAAATGGGCTAGAATGGGTTCTTGGCCAGACGGACTTTCAGAGCGAATCTCGAATTTGCCGGAAGTATGTCTGGGTTTTTCCCAGGCTAGGACTTTCTGGGATAATTATGTCTATTTTTCATCCACTTATTCAAATGAATACAAGGACAGCAGAGCTCACACAGTTCTCCGGTTTTTCCAGCACTTCATAGAACTCTGATGGTTTGAGAACTTTCAATTATTTGTAGGATATTGCTTGTTCACAACTTGTTAGCTGTGTATGCAAAGACAGAGTTCCAAATTTTGAATAAATATACTATTATTTCATTTAAGCTATTTCTATGTTGAACTACATTTTATTGATATATCATGATTTAAAATAAACACAGCTTACAATGGTGTTAGATTGCAATAGCCTATGATTAAATGTAATGGATTAATATTCAAGGTACACTCAGCACTAAGCTATTTACTGTTACTGACACTCCGAGTCTCTGGCCCTCTCTTATAGCCAGGCATAGTGAGCTGGCCCTCTGAAGAAGAAGTTTGGGGACCACTAGTGTAGACAGTTAGCCTGGGTTTTCCCATGCTGCCTTACGCGCGCAATTTTATTCACGCTGCTAGGCAGCCTGATTCCATGGAGCAAATTTTCGCCTCAGTTAGGGGACCAATTACAGAACGGAGGGAGGGCAGCAAGGTGATGACTACACACCGAAGCCGTTATGAGCTACGTACAGACGCATTTGATAGACATTCGTAGCGCCCAATAAACGGCTCTGGGCATTCGTAAACCACGTTTCAAATACGAGAAAATGAATGTCTAGTTCCCAGACCCCATCTCAATGAGATGAGGTCTGACGTTAGCCAGGCTAGTAGACAGTATATCTTCAATTTATTCATATGTTATCTTTTGTTGTGTTTTTGCAGGCTTGCTGACTGTAAACTCACAGATAAATCTTATGAGATGGTGGCTTCAGTTTTACAGTTATCAAACTCCCTGCTACAGCTGAACTTGAGTGACAATGACCTGGGGGATTCTGGAGTCCAGCTTCTCTCTAAGGGACTGTCCAGTTCCAACTGCAAAATACACACATTAAGGTGGGTGCAGACATTTTTTTGTAGTTTTTGTTAAAACGGAGTTTTTTATCGTTTTGGCCTGGCTTCCACACGACCACGGCATTTTAGGTGACCAAAAATTATATTTTTTTAAAAGGTGTTCCAGGTTTTTGTTTTTTTAAATTCCGGTTTGCACTTGCTGTGTGAACAGCAAACAACGCCCCAACGCACCCATTAACTCTGACCCTTACACCCAGCTCCATTCGACCTGGCACTCATTACAGTATTGCCTGGTAATATTAGTTTTCATACATTTTCATACAGTCATTAGCCTACCTAGGATTACACTCAGTAAACACCACAAACTACTGCTGTGCAGTTCCAATATCGTAACATCACTTGGTAAACAGTGTTTTCCCTAGGCTATGTGTTTTCCCGATGCATTCTACTGTCAGTGACTGATGTAAGATAACTAGTCAGGTTATTAGGGCAGTGCCATTTTAGTTTAAATGAATTTGTGCGTAGTGCTGATATCATTCATTTCTTTCACATGTCTCACAACATTTATAAATGCATTCATTGTCTAGTGAAGTCAGAAATTAACCTGTCTAGGTCTCTTAGAAACCATGTTACATAGATTTGCACTCAATGTTGATGCACGATTTGATGCATGGCAAAGACTATTGACTGTTAGTAGCAAAGTTAAATGGCATTATAGCAAGTAGCAAAGTTAAATGGCATTATAGCAATTTATTACAAATGTGGCGATGGAACACAACTTGGGAAATAACGCTTAGTATGCACTTGAGGTGATGGCGTAGGCTACAGCTAATGTGAATCGCAGACTATAACCAAAGAAAGCAAAAGAGATGATTTGTACCTCCGTTCACCAAATAAAGAACTAGCCTGCACCCATCAAAAACTGTGAAAATGAACTTAGTTTAACAGTTAAATTAAAAACTCAGTTTAAATTTCTCACGCAACTGCTTCGAAGAATGCATGACTGTATAATACTGTAAAATAGAGAGACTGATTTTTTGTGAATTTGTGTGAAGCTCTGCACCGCCAGGCGCCACATACAGGCCTGGCATATGCACTACAGTGTTTTCGCTCATTTTTACCTCTTCGTGCAGACGCAAGACTTTTTTACCAGTGTCGATAACCATTGGCGCTGCCAGCTGTAATCCTGTACGCACTGTGCGTACATTTTTTTCATCGCTTTATCATTCATTCATTCAGTATTAGGCCTACAACAATAAAAACAGCTTGGGTAATGTGTTGATTGAAACATGCTTCGCGCATAAACGATAGCCTGTTTGGGGCTAAAAGAGTGGACTTCTCAGCATAAGGATACATTAGAAGATGATGATTGGTGTAAACCTTGTCAAGACATGATGAGCAATTCTGGTGCTTAAAAACGTGATGTTCAATCTGCCTTATTCACCTGGAGGCCAGAACGAGGCTACATGGTAGGCTACACTTGCCATTACACCTCAGTCCAGAAGATGGTGGTGGTAATGCACTCTGTTTGCAAACTGACAAAAGATAAAGCTCACCGACAAAGAAGGGTTCGCTGGCCTGTTCTTCTTCATCTTCAGTAAGTTTTTTTGGCTGCTGCCAGTTTGTTATGCTTTTGTGTGAAAAAGAATGCATGACAAATATTAACCTTCCAGATGATAGAGGAAACATAAAATTCTAAATGAGTAATTTTATGATCACATGGGTTTCCCCTAGAAATTTGTCCAGCAGCAGTGCTGTTATGTGCCAGAAGCTGTAACCAAGCCACACTACAGGGATCTGGGGACATGGCCCCCAAAAATAAATTTAGAATATTTTAACATTTAAATGCATCAATCTGGTGCACTTAAATTCAGAGGTGGATGGAAATATTTCTGTGTCCGCCTCCTTGTTGTCCCTGTCAGGGTTGCCATGGGCGTGGACACCTTGAGGCAAAGGCAAGATACAATATACCAGAGAGGGTGGGAATAGTGCAATATCAGTATAGACTGAGATTTAAGATTTAAATATAAATATAGTGCAAGGCAGTTAAGTGCAATGATATTGTATTTTGTAATTGTAAGCAGAACAGTGTTGATTGACTTTGATCAGTGTAAGGGTGGGGATTATTTCTGAGCGTTCAACAGAGTGACTGCTTGGGGGGAAGAAGCTGTCTTTGTGTCGGCTGGTTTTGGCAAGCAGTGCCCTGTATCACCTACCACAGGAAGTAGGTTGAACAGGATGTGAGGGGTCTGCAGAGATTTTTGCTGCCCTTTTCCTGACCCTGGACCAGTTAAGAAATAGTACAAATTGTGTGGGTTACATTTCAGCAGTCCATGAAATTACGCAGAAGCGGTCACCTGCAGCTAGTTAATCTAACTGTAATATAATGGCCACATACTATATCTCCCTTTTTCAAGACTATCTGGACCACCCATGTCTGGGAAAGGCTATAATGTGATTTCCATATGTCTTAGGTCACACTTTATATCAAGAAATAATCATTTGCATCTCATCTTTTTTCTTCATATTTTTGCAGTAATGCCGCTCCGAAGCAGGGCCGTGCAGACGAACATTAAACGAAAGGGATAATCATCTCTGTAATATTTGATCTTTTCTCATGTTGTTATGTAGACTTACTGACTGCAAACTCTCAGAGAAGTCCTGTGGAATTGTGGCTACTGTTCTACAGTCACCAAACTCCCTGATAGAGCTGGACCTGAGTCACAATGTCCTGAGAGATTCTGGAGTTCATCTTCTCTCTAAGGGACTGTCTAGTTCCCACTGCAAACTGCAGACATTAAGGTTGGTGTAAGGCCATGCATTTCCTGATATTTTTTTGTATTTGTTTGTTTCCTTGATTGTTGTTGTTAGTAATATGCTATAGTGACAGTGAAACAATAATATAGGCCTATGCAAGTCGTTCAGCTGAAGAATTGATATTACAGATAAACCTAAGTCATCATAGTATTTACAGATAAGCCGGTACCAGTCAATAAGGGCAATATTGGCTGATGGCGATGTTAGGCCAATGTATATTGTTCAATGCACCCAATTTAGCTACATCATACCTAGCACTACATCGTAGTAAAATCCATAGCCATATAAAGGTAGAGTTGCGACAACTCCATTGACGCTAATGTTCCATTTTTTTCCAACAATGGCGGCTCATGGAAGCCTCAAAGAGTTCCCAGAAGTTAACAATTAGCAGTGTGGTTACAGCAGTATAGACTGTTTGTAGCTTTTCAGACTCAGATTTACATTATTGGCTCATCCGAATAATAATAATAGTAATAACAGTAATAGTAGTG
Organism: Alosa pseudoharengus; assembly: GCF_046254945.1. Taxonomy (NCBI): domain Eukaryota; kingdom Metazoa; phylum Chordata; class Actinopteri; order Clupeiformes; family Clupeidae; genus Alosa; species Alosa pseudoharengus. The sequence continues at coordinate 17,687,037 of NW_027468564.1, read as the reverse complement.
AAGAAATTATAACCTAATTATAATAATAAACTATTTATATATGACAGTTTTCTGCTGCTCAGTTTTTATCAGTTCCTCATCAAATAAATTAAAAGAGGCTAAAATCCCAATAAATGTGCCACATATAATAGCCTAATATAAGATCAGCCTTGCCTATCCCATTTCAATTAGGCAGTAAATAGGCTACACTACGAACAAGCTGTCATTAAGTGTAATTTTGCGTTTAGCTTACAACTTTTCTAATGTGACGTTTCTTGGGCATTTAGCTTTACCATCATGTCAACATAGTTGTAACGTTATGCGCTAAGGTTTATGTTAGGTTTAATTTTAAAAAGGGCAGCAAAAGTGGGATATAGTGCAATTGCTTCCCCAAAACAATTCCTCCATAACTGTGGATTTAATCGTTTGATATGTGGATAACTTTCAGTGGACTAAACACATTAAAGGCAAACTATGTAGTATTGGTCATTTCCTTACTGTTTTCTCTAGTTTTGCTTCTTTTTTGCTGGCTTTGTCATGACAAATGTCTGAGAAACTCCATCGCTACCTTTTTCTAGCCGGTGCCTGGCGTGTATGTGTATTTGAATGAAGTAAAGCAATTTGTTACACTCGTTACTTCCTGACACTGAGGCCATCGGCCCGCCGGCCCACAGTTGCAAGGGTGGTTTTTCCGCTCACAGGCGCTAGGTCATATAACCATTCCAATGACTGAAGCTGTTAAATGAAGGTAAATTAAGCGAAAAAACTTGCATATTAAGCTTAAAAAACCTGCATAGTGTGCCTTTAAAGGTAAGACTTTGTTATCACAAAGCTAGCTGGTTTGTTATGGTGAAGCATATTTACAGCCAACTTTGTAGGCCTACTTGCAGCAGTGAAACTGAGTTTGTTGTTAACATTGTTGGTAACGTAATCTTCAGTTAGGAGCAGGACTGTTTTTTTTGCATTCATTTTCATTGGCAAAAGCTAGACTATGCATGAGAGAACCCACATTTGAGGGAGCTGCAGCTGTTAGCATCAGCACGGTCATATTAACACCCCATCCCCAGAACGTTTCAAACCAAGCTTGCGCTGATGATGCATGCACTGATGAAATTGCTATTTTCTGACACGATGCACAACCATTCCCAGGTGCTCACCTGTCTGAATCTCAAGCTCTTTAGTCTAGCATCTTAATGCTATTCACAGCACGGTGAATGACAAATGATGACAAAATGCTCTTCATGTTTATGAGTTTATAGCCTGGTTATTTATTGAAGGACTTGCATGTCACGTTTTATATTTTATTATGATCACTCGCATTACCATGGGGTTACTGAATGGGTAATGCTATGGTTAACTTAGCATGCCCACCATTACACTGGATGTTAAAACACTTAAACTTCTTTTATTCTCCCGCGACGATAGGCTAGGCAACTTCAGGTGATTCCGGAAGTAAGAATTCAATACAATTTCTCCATTGACAATTGGGGTATAAGCCATAAAAACGTAACCATACATGGTAGACTTAAAACCAGCTACAGCTGTACTAAGCGATTGTATATGCTCATATAGAGGGCGAAAATGCAAGGGGCACTAACCTTGTTTTGAGATAAATGTCTTTTAATCGCGATGTCTTGAATAAGTACTTCATTACCCACAATCCTGAACAATCCCACAGGGATGCCTCTGATTGGTGGAAAGGCCGTTATGATCATAGTTTGGAACTTTCTCAGCGAAAATTATTGACAAAGATGGCTTTTACTAACTGTGGCGAAAATCTAAATGTGAATAAAAAAATTCTGACAAACTTAGTCAGGGCCAATACACCATCAAATAGAACACTGCAAATGCTAGTTTAAACACTTAACTTTTCAGGTAGCCGATAGGCTAATCATTAGCCTTTCACACATTAGAATGTCATTATAATGCTGCTAACATTAACCTACATGCTGCAACACAGGTATGAAATATATTATGTTTTAGTGACCTTGTTGTTTCTATGAACATGAATGGTTGTTTATAGGAAACATCAACTTAGTTGATGCATAAAAAACCCTGTATATCCTCATTAAGTACTTAAACTTTTGAACTAGCTGGCTAGCTGATAGCACAAGCTGGATGCTAGACACTGCAGTAAAATGGTTAGCAAACCGTCCATGCCCCTGTGAATATTTCACTGTTTCAAGGACGAAATCAAGAGTGTCCAAAGGGGTGAAAACCACTTTATATCGGGTCACATTATTGACTGTTGTGTGTCCGAGGGTCAGCTTGTGGGTTTTGTAAGGGCCAGCATGAGGGACAAGACGTATAAAGTTGTGTGGTGAGTTTTGCAGGGAGGTTGGTAATGCTTGTTAACATTAGCTAGGCTACTGTAGCCTTTATACTGTATGAGTCATATCATCAATCATTAATGAAAATATGTACACAGTCTTGTACCTTTTTGGACTTTTTTTGGACTTTCTCTTCGTTTTTTCACTCGAAATAATATGTTGTATGCTTATGAGTTATGCCGTAGCTGATTAGCCTAAGACATGCTCTAAAACTCTTTAGATACGGATCTTTCCAAAACGTCAATGGGAGAAATTAATGGGAAATTTACTTCCGGAAACTAAGCTCTCTCGGAGGAGGGGCGGGACTGTGATGCTCTATTCGCTCATTAGCTCAGATCAGTGACTATCAGAGGAAACGCGAGGAGAAAACTCAAACAAGTTAATGTTATTTCACAGGAGCTCCATGCGCTTTTGTAGGCTACACGCAGTCTCAAAAATACTGTTTACAGCTTTTCGAGTCATTGTACGAGGTAATTTTTTTATATAGCGATAATTTAGATACGGGGTGGGTGCAATTGCGTTTTCTAAAGAATCTCCCGTCTTGATTTTATACAGAAATTAATATTAAGTGATACATACGTAAAAGTACGGAAAAAAAGGTCACCTCACCTACGATATAAGGTCTGGAATTTAATTTAATATTGTTGTAATGGTAGGATAACTACATAGTTTACACAATAATTACACTGTGTTATAAATATTGTATATCAATGCATTTATTGACTGTCAATTACCCAAAATCGTGGCTCTGTCTATCATTGAACAGTAGCCTATTTAATGTATTCTAATCCATTGTCAATCACTTCCGGGAACTTTTTGAAGTTTACATGAACCACGTGACCTTAACGAATTTTGAACACCCATTGTCGCAACTCTACCTTTATATGGCTCTGGTAAAATCTATCAGGTGTGTGTGTGTGTGTGTGCTTGCGTGCGTGCCTGCCTGCGTGCATGTGTGCTTGTGTGTGTGTTTGTGGTGTTTGACCAGTGTACACATGCATGATTTCTGCACTGTTGGTTAAATATCTCTTGATTGTGACTGTTATTTATTTATCAGGGCACTGTGTAAACACTATATCTTCCATTTATTCATGTTATCTTTTGTTGTGTTCTTATGTAGGCTTGCTGACTGTAAGCTCACAGATAAATTGTGTGAGATTGTGGCATCAGTTCTACAGTCACCAAACTTCCTGCTACAGCTGAACTTCAGTAACAATGACCCGGGGGATTCTGGAGTCCAGCTTCTCTCTAAAGGACTGTCAAGTTCCAACAGCATACTGCAGATATTAAGGTTGGAAGAAGGCCATGCACTCATTTCCTGATATTTTTGTTTGTTTGTTTAATTAGGCAAATATTGTCTGATACCGTTGTTAGGACAATATGCCATTCCGTTGCCAGGACAATATGCCATTCCATGCCATACCGTTGTTAGGACAATATGCCAATATGCAATCCCTACAAGTTATCCACATTACACATTGCACTACATCTTATTAAAACCTTTCAGATTTGTGTGTGTGTGTGTGTATGTGTGTATGTGATCTATATCATAACAGGAGAATAATGTCTCCTGATTATGTCGACTATTGTTACGGCTGGCTCAGAGGCCGCAACATAAAATGGAGACGGAAATCAGAGTTTAGAGAATTAGAGAATAGAGAATTTTATTTCAATAAATATCATTCGGATTAATGCCACATTCACACCAGATCCGTGGTGTGTATACTATTACAGCTGTGGCATGGTTGTGTGTGTGTGTGTGTGTGTCTGTGTGTGTGTGTGTGTGTGTGTGTGTCCATCTACGCCTAGAAGACAATGGGGTGTAAATACTATTGGAGTTGGTGTCTTTGTCTATGTCTGTGTAAGAATAAGCAAAGATGTGTCAATGCTTTCTTCCTGACATGGAACCTGATAGGAAATGGTAAACCAAACTGAAAATAAAGATATTGAAAGATGAGAAAAGTAGAAATGTAATTACAAATGTAAATAAACTATTGTAATCCTTGTCATTATTGTTAAGCAACACTCTTGTCACGACCACAACTAATATAATCCCCGTCATTGTTGTTATAAGAAACACTGTCGTCACAACCACAAATATACATGCGCACAGTTAGGCGTGCCCACACACACAAACATGCTTACCCAGCTGAGGATGATGGGAGATTACTCTCCTCCTCTAGCACATCCTTGTCTTCCTTTTCACTCAGAAGCTACTTATCCAACATGTCCATGCCATTGTGGTCATCCTTGGGGTCATGTTTGCCAATTACCTGGAGCTCATCAGCAGTCGGCTGCTTCCACCCTAGTGCATATTTCTCTCCCTCTATCTAAAATAACGCAAGCAAAAAACACAAGCCTGAGGTTGTTTAGTTTTATTATGGGCTTGTCACTTCCACATAATCTTAATCACCACCAACCATAACTATTTTAACTAAAGGTATTCTCACTGGAGTTCTCACAGATTGCTTGGAGAGGTAACTTAGTGTCAGAGCTCAAGTGTCATTCCTTTGGCTAAACCATACAGAGAATACCAGCTAACTTACAAGCAAACATTGATTCATTAGGAAGGAGATATGACATAATACATCTAGACAGTGTTTGTACATAACTCACCCAATATTTACGTCAGTCATTCGCTTATTTATTATAGTTGTGGTTGCTAGGTGTATGTATATACACTTATGTACCTACCTAATTATATTATATTTTATTACATTACTGTTTCTATACCTTCCTATCCTTTCCTCTCTTTCTTATCTGGCACGAGAGTCAGTTCGTCATGCTTACGTCACTTTGCAGCGCGCAGCCGTTGAAGTTATTTCTGAAATAGATATGAATAGAATAGAATAGAATGCCAGATATCAGCAACATTTCACCTGTAGTAGGTTGCGGCCTACCATTGGCAACTACTACAGCAATTCAGAATGAGAAAATGTCTTTTTGCCTAATTTTGGTGAATATTTTACACATTTAAATGCATACCGTTTCACTATAATGACAGATATTAGCAAAAATGCACCTGTAGAAGGTTACAGCCTACCATTGGCAACTACTACAGCAATTCAGAATGAGAAAATGTCTTTTTGCTGGTTTTTGGTGAATATGTTATACATTTAAATGCATACTGTTTTACTATAATGGCAGATATCAGCAACATTTCACCTGTAGTAGGTAGCAGCCTACCATTGGCAACTACTACAGCAATCAGAATGGTAAAATGTCTTTTAGCTGATTTGTGGTGAATATTTTAAACATTTAAATGCATACTGTTTCACTATAATGCCAGATATCAGCAAAAATCCCTGTAGTAAGTAGCGGCCTATCATTGGCAACTACTACAGCAATCAGAATGGGGAAATGTCTTTTCGCTGATTTGTGGTGAATATTTTAAACATTTAAATGCATACTGTTTCACTATAATGCCAGATATCAGCAAAAATCCACCTGTAGTAAGTAGCGGCCTATCATTGGCAACTACTACAGCAATCAGAATGGGAAAATGTCTTTTCGCTGATTTTTGGTGAATATTTAAGAAAAATATTCAGAAAAAAATGAGTCCTGCTTCCATATAAATTGCATTTTCAGGAAACCTTGACCTGTAGTAAGTAGCAGTGAGTGATTGGGAAGTACTACAGCAATCAGAGTGAGAAAACTCATTTAATTGATTTTTGGAATATTTTTCAAGAAATAGCCAACGTTTTGCATCCGTAGCCTACTTCGATCTACCAAAACGCTAATTACAGTGCATGAAAATGCACTGTACTGTTCTTCCTAGGCAACAACTTCTTATTACAGTGCATGAAAATGCACTGTACTGTTCTTCCTAGGCAACTTCTTATTATTATTACAGTGCATGAAAATGCACTGTACTGTTCTTCCTAGGCAACTTCTTCTTATTACAGTGCATGAAAATGCACTGTACTGTTCTTCCTAGGCAACTTCTTCTTCTTCTTATTATTATTATTCCGCTTACCACTTTTTCTAGACGCAATTTCTCTTGAACAGTTTAACTTAGAAACTTCATTCAAACTTTGTAACGTAGGTCTTCAAACAGATCGGGTTGCTATGTCTTTTCAACTTTAAAACTTTTATACTTTTTAAACTATTAAAGAACAACTTTTTAAAATTCCCCATAGACTTAACATTGCCGATTATGACATCATAATACGGCCATTAAGCAATTAGAATCCTATGGCAGGTGTTCAGGCCACCTGCAGCCTCAGGCTTTAAGGATACAAGGATACAAGGAAGTTTATTGTCACATGCATATAATTACTGGAAGTAAGAAATGCAGTGAAATTATGTCTGGTGTCAGCCTATTTGTGCATTTATGGGGGGGGGGGGGGGGGTAAAAAGTGCAGTAGAAGAGGGGTTTAGTAGATTAAGTGGCAAGGGCTGCATAAAAAAAGTTGGGGGAGGATTGGGATTGGGTGGGGGGCACCAACAAGGAGCACCCAAGAGCAACAGGGGCAAGGAAAAACTCCCTTACCAAGGAAGAAACCTTGGGCAGATCCACGGCTCAAGGGGCTAACCCAACTGCCAGGGGTCTTGGTGTGTGTGTTGGGGGGATGACAGGGGAGATGGGATAGTGTGCTGTGCATGTGGGGAGAGGGCAGTGTGCAATATGTGTGTTGGAGAAGCTTCCTCATGAGACAATGTGCTGTGTATTGGGGGGGGGGGGGCAGTGTGCTGTAAGTATGTTGGGGATGTGTGTTGGAGAAGCTTCCTGATGAAATAATGTGCTGTGTATGTAGGGGGGGGGGGGGCGGGGCAGGGACTTACTATTGCAAGCAGAGTCCTGTATGTATGATGTATGTGAGTGATGACAGTGAAGATGTGTGTGTGGGCGGGAGGGGAGTGGAGCAGTGACTGTGTGTGTGTGTGTGTGTGTAGTGTGTGTGTGGGCAGTGTGCTGTAAGTATGTTGGGGATGTGTATTGGAGAAGCTTCCTGATGAAATAATGTGCTGTGTATGTAGGGGGGGCAGGGACTTACTATTGCAAGCAGAGTACTGTATGTATGATGTATGTGAGTGATGACAGTGAAGATGTGTGTGTGGGCGGGAGGAGAGTGGAGCAGTGACTGTGTGTGTGTGTGTGTGTGTGTAGTGTGTGTGTGGGTAGGTGGGGGCAGTGTGCTGTAAGTATGTAGAGGATGTGTGTTGGAGAAGATCCTGAAGACAATGTGCTGTGTATGTAGGGGGGGGGGCAGTGTGCAGCAAGTATGTAGAGGAGGCTTACTGTAGCAAGCAGTGTGCTGTATGTATGTGAAGTGATGACAGTGATGACGTAAGTGTGTGTGTTGGGGATGGTGGTGGGGTGGGGGGTGGGGGGGGCAGAAGGCTAAACCTTCTGGGGGGATGACAGGGGAGATGGGAGTTCAGGGGCAGAAGGCTAGGCAATCAAGGACATGGGTAGATGGAGGAGAAATCAAAAATAATAAATAAAAAGTTTAATGGAGATGTGCAAAAGTTGGAGAAAGTCAGATATGTGTGTGTGTGTGTGTGTGTGTGTTTTGACGTGTGATGAAATAAGAAAATAAATAAAAGGTCTGTAGCATAGGGAGAGGGATGTAAAAGTGCTAAAAGTCTTGTAGGTGTGTGTGTTAGTGCTAGTTAGCATAGTTAGCATAACTGCTAAAAATGATTAGCTAAGTTAGCTAAGTAACATGGTTAGCATAGTTAACATTCTAGTATGTTAACATGCTAGTTAGCATTTTTAGCAAAACTGCTAAAAATTATTAGCTAGGTTAGCTAAGTCACATGGTTAGCATAGTTAACATGCTAGCATGTTAGCATGCTAGTTAACATTTTTAGCAAAAATGCTAAAATGATTAGCTAGGTTAACTAAGTAACATGGTTAACATAATTAGCATGCTAGCATGCTAGTTAGCATAGTTAGCATAACTACTAAAAATGATTAGCTAAGTTAGCTAAGTCACATGGTTAATATAGTTAGCATGTTAGCATTGCTAACATAGTTAGCATGTTTAGCAAAACTGCTAGAAAATGTTAGTTAAGTTAGTTAAGTAGCATGGTTAGCATGTTAGCATTGCTAGCACTGCTATTAAACATTAGCTAAGTAGCATGGTTAACAGATTTAAAAATCTTAGCATAACTGCTAGCAAACATTAGAGCCGTTCCAACTTTCAGTTATCGTCAAATATCTACCTATATACAGCCATTAAACTATTTGAATATCAACATTCATTAAACTGCTAGAAAACGTTAGCTAAGTAGCATGGTTAGCAGGTTAGCATTGCTAGCACTACTATAAAACATTAGCTAAGTAGCATGGTTAGCATAGTTAAAAATCTTAGCATAACTGCTAGCAAACATTAGAGCCATTCCAACTTTCAGTTATCGTCAAATATCTACCTATACACAGCCATTAAACTATTTGAATATCAACATTCATTCAACTTCCAGTCTGTCAACAACTTTTAAACTATTTACCTTCAACTTTTAAACGGTCTACTTTTAAACTATCATTACACTATCTATTAAACTAGCTGTCTATCAACAACTTTTAAACTATCTACTGTCTATCAACAACTTTTAAACTATCTACATTCAGCTTTTAAACAGTCTACTTTTAAACTATCAACTTTTATTAAGCTATGCAACCACCATGTCTATCCTAGCATCACCGTAGTAACCATCTCTGTATTATCTGTTTTAACTATACATGATATTTTACATCACAACTTTAGCATTTTCATGCACTGGTAATTCCTTGGAATTGCATTTCTAGTTTGTCAACGGTCCCTTACACAGACCATAGTGACAGAACAGTGCTGTGAAGCTTTATGCCGGTTAGCAATGTCTAGCGATAATAATTTAGTTGTTTTCGCTTGATACTCTGTAATAATGTCAACTTTATTCAACCCTGATCACGCCATTGAGTTGAATTGCATTGTCGATCTCGAATGAAGGGGAAGTTAAAATCGAATATCAACTGAATATCAGAGTTGGGAAATGTTTGGACAATCACCAATGTTAGTGATTCACATTTTAGTAGGCATAGAAGCTAGTTGAACAAGAGTAAACCACACCGAGTAACTGTAGGGTCTGATGTGCCTCGTTATTTAATCTTCTCGCCAGGCTTTGAGTAGTTAGCTACAGGGCAGCTGCTAGATCCGCTGATTTTAAGTCTGGTGCCCAACGACCCTCCTGCTTTGCTCGAGTCTGTGGGGATCCAGCGGCTGCTTTCGCCAACGGTGTCTGCAGCTCGAGCCCCGACCGTTTGTGTTTTGTCAAACAGTTAAATGTCCAGTATGTAGGAAATAATGGAAAATAAACTGTAACCATTCTAAAAATGATCACCATATGTTGATAGAGAGTAAGGAAACACGATGAATTGAAGTAATGGCTTATTTGACAACATTACTCTAACCCGTAAAACCCCGTAAAACCCATAAAAAAATGAGTTACGGGGCGGAATCTCTTGGAATTTTCGTTTATGTTTTGAACGATTAATTCTAGAATAGCGTATTAATAATGGGCTAGCGCGTCCTCCTATTTGGGTTGCCAAATTAGCAAAGGCCAACTGTCAACAGCTGTCAGTTGTAGTCATGAACGCCTACGAGAGGCAGGAAAATTTCCAAAATTAAAACAAGAAACAAATTAAGTGGACATCGGAGGAGCTTCCTGAGATGGTGACGTCTTCGTCAAACGAAGAATATCAAGTCTGACGCAGAGCTGGCCATATTTCTCCACAACAGGTAGCCTAGGCTAAACTTCATCTGCATCGCTAACTTCAGCTAAATATGTTACGTTGGTTAGAGAGGTATTTTTTGTTTTCACTGTTTCCGTATGTGTAGCTGGGTCAATGTTGGAGAAACGTTAAAGCAGATGCAGGTCAACTAACGTTAAGTCTTCATTACATCTGGCAACCTAGAAGATGCGTCTGGTCTATCCAGGAAAATAAAAATAAAAATCCTAGACACTGAATGGCATTATTTGTTTTTATTCCACATAAGCAAAAAAGCAGAACCTAATTATGTATTCCCCCTTTTTTCTCAATACTGCCCCCAGGTGTCCACAACTAAAAACTGTTGAAAATATAACAAAATAATAAACGTCTGCTATTAAATAAAGCAATTAAATAAACAAATAACTAGAAATTGTCATTCTTACTCATTTTAGCTATACAATTGTCGCTTAGAATGACTGTTTTTATCTTGGGTTAGATGTGCGAAAGGCGCCGTTGCTTACAAACAAAAAGGTCGATTGGATGGTCAAAATGTCCAGGATTTTTGTCAGACACAGGTGGCAACCCTATTCACCAGTGTTTTGATTTTGGCCTACAGAACGTTCGGTAACAATCCTACAAATCGCACCTTTAAATTTGAATGATTTGGTGTTAACATTCCATTGTAACGGTAATTGCTTTGTTACCTTCTTCAAGCCCACGTCCACCTCCACTGTACACTTTGCGAGTATTTGCAAACGTTTGCCAAAAACTTATTTGGAAGCGTTCGCCTGCGAATTTGAACCAATGCACCTCTCGCTTCTCAATACACAGTGTCTAATGTCAGCGGCTACAGAGAGGGAGGGGTTTAGCATTTAATTGAAAATACCATTTAATTGAACAAGTCTTCCCTAAATCCTAAAATGTATATGTAGGCCTTTATGAGCTCATATTACAGCACCTGAGCAACTAACCTCTTTGAGTTAGATAAAGAAAAAAGATTAATAAGAATAAATAAAACACTACATAAATATGCCAGTTACAATGAATAAAGAAATCATTTTGAAACAAAATAGATAGCTTCAGGGACAACATCGATACTAAATCAGTGTAAGTGAATTATTTGACCAGCTGAACAGCCACCGACCCGAGAATGGCGACAGTAGCAATCTGATCTGATGTTGTGTTCTTGATTTTTATTTATTTATCAGGGCACTGTGTAAACTCTATATCTTCCATTTATTCATGTTATCTTTTGTTGTGATCTCATGCAGGCTTGCTGATTGTAAACTCACAGATAAATCTTGTGAGATGGTGGCTTCAGTTCTACAGTCACCAAATTCCCTACAAGAGCTGGACTTGAGTGACAATGACCTGGGGGATTCTGGAGCTTACCTGCTCTCTAAGGGACTGTCCAGTTCCTACTGCAAAATACACACATTAAGGTGGGTGAAGACATATCTTTGTCTTAAGATTCCTCATTAGTTAGAAGAACCATGACGATGTAAAAATAAACATCAACTGGTCAACCAAATGAAAAAGCAGCAATTAATATCTCACCTTGCTTATATCATTGTGCAGGTGTCATTCTACTTTTGAGCTTTGTAAGTCTTAAAATGTCTGAACTAGGGCTGTCAATCGATTAAAAAAAATAATCTAATTAATTACATACTCTGTGATTAATTAATCTAAATTAATCGCATTTAATCTTTGCTGTGAAAGTATTTTAAATATTTAAATTCAAATGAATCATTGAATAATCAGCATTACTGGCATTAAAGTTCAAAAACTCTTTCATTATTATTTTCACTGTTCAAATAATGGCCATAATAATCTATGATATGACCTAATATGCTGAGGAAATAAATTCAACAATGCTTTGGGAAGAAGTTTTTTTTTTCACATACAAGGCATTTCAGGCCACAGATATAACCTAGGGGACACAATGAAAACTAGATATACCGCATAGCGGTACAAAATATGACCGCCGCTCAGTCCTGCACATCCATTCCGCGAAAATAAATCATATTAATGAATTTGTCTCCATCTTCTACTCCATCCCCCACTCTTGAAACTTTTGTGTATGCTTGTTTGGAATGTGTGTTTGCACACATTCCGCACACAAAGTAGCCTACTGGCGCTGCAAAGGTGAATAGATTTGTTTCTGGGCCAAAAAATCTGTAGCATTGTTATAAAACCTTTAAAATCTCTAAACAATCACAAGTAGGGCAGTTCATCACAGTCCATCCATTGCAACTGGACTGATGAAAGGTACACCTGTAGGCTACATTGTATTTGGGAAAAGCAGAAGGTAGCAGCATAATGAATTTGTTTATTAAACAAAACAATCCCTGTCAGTTCCATGCAGTTTTCAACAGCTATCAAGAAGAGAGGTCATGTCATGGATTTTTGTGAATGTTTCTTCTTCTACATACTGTATGCATAAGTTTAGTCATCTAGTTCAAATTATATTCAGCCTTATTGTCAATGCACAAATTAAATACCAGTAGTCTAAAACAAAATGCCGTTTTACCCAGTGGTGCAAATAACTGACATGTCCAAAAGGGCCTTCATGAAATGCGTTGCGAGACTGTTCATACACATTTTAACGGGCAAAGTTGAAGAGCTACTGTCCGTTATTGTTTGTGCAAATAATATGCTGATTCATGTTCCCTTGCATTTTGCAACTATGAGGTCCATGGTTAAGCTCAATCTTTTGACGCAATCTTTTGATTTTCACCCAGCCTAGTCCATGGTAGGCGCCCGATAGAAATATTGTTTAATTTTGCGATTGAGATATCCACGCATTGGCGCCCCCCCTGCGACGTGTTAGTCCCCCAGTTTTAGAGCTATTCTAAATGCAAAAATGCATAGAGGGAGTTATGACAAAACCGTGACTGTTAACAAACTATAAGCTATATAAGGTATGTGAGGCCTATTACACAACACAAATTGTCACTAGGCTATGCTGGCGACCCAAATAAAATCTCCTAATGGCTTACACCTTACAGTATCAAGCTTCCACCTCTTGGCGAAAAGTTCATAGTTTTGCATATCAGTAGTAATACATTTCACATAGCTGTGTGAATCACTCACTTAGCTCCTGTTAGTAGCCTAGGTTATGGTCATAAGCAAATGAGATGACAGTCGAAAGATACAATTAGTGCTGTTATCGATTTGCTTGGTAGCCTATAAACGCATTTATGGTTTTCTACAAATACATCAATAATCAAATTGGCCTCCATCACTCAACCATGCTAACGGTAACATTATTTTACCTGTTCTGCTATTGATAGGATTAATGTAGCCTACCTGCAGTAAAAAACAAGCATGTCCGATAAACATTCTCAGATTTATTTCGGCTTCAAGAGGAAATGGGAATTACATGTCATGCAGAAATCATCCTACCCTTAGACGTTCTCTGCGGTAAACTACTGTAGCCTACAGTCTTGTCCTTGTAGGAAGCATAGTGTCTTTCCAACCCACTTATAGATTAACTTCCAACAAAATTACGTCTCACTGCAACGATGCGCCATCTAGTGGACAAACGACTACTTATCGCCAATACTGGAAATGCAGCCATGATGATGATGATGAATATTTATTTTGGCTTTCTTTTAATCCTACTGAATTTGTAATTATGTATCGGCCGTTCTAATACCGATAGTATGTGGGTGCCTGTGTGTGTGTGTGTGCATGTGTATATGTGTGCACCACCATCTACAGGCCAATGAGTGTACAGTCACTAAATGTACACATAACCTAATTTTTTTAGGACCCCCCCCATGGATGAAATTCTATGAAACTTGGCATACCCCCAGAGAATGCCAGGTCAATCATACACATAAAATTTGGTGCAGTTCTGAACATCTTAACTGAAGATAGGGGCGATTAAAGCAGAATAATATTGCATTTTCATTTTTTACCGGGGGGGTGCAAATCACAAATGAGTGATTATGGGCCAGGTTGATGTGGACCCTTGAGACCAACATACCATAAAATATTCTTCATCCTCAGTGCCACGGTTCAGGTAGTTATTTAGGAAAAACTGCTTTTTTTTGCGGTTCGGGGGGCCCAGCGCGGGGAGGGAGTGGCCCCCGGGGACGAAACAAATTTTTTCCGTAAAAGTCTAGTGGGGCTACATACCCACCAAATTTCATGTGCCCCGGTGGTTCGGTGTCCCGGGTATCGTTGACCAAAAATACAGGAAGTAGATGGCGGGGAAAAAAAAAAAAAACTTTGACAATCCCTATATGACCGCTTCGCTAGCGGCGGTCATAATAAATTAACACTCCCCTCAATGTCAACACTTATTTCTTTGCATTGATGTGCGACTATAGAGTTGATGTGCGACTATAGAGTTGATGAACTCCGGTGATATGCAAATTCCTTGCTGCAGACATTGCAAAGGACTTTATTTTCAACACTTTATTTTTATCAACACCATCAGGCCATTTTTTAAAAGTAAATGTTCCAATCAATGATCCAGGCAGCACGTTTTCTTCTCTCTCCTTCATTTTACAGTCTAATTTTTACTGACTAGAACGGCTCTGGGTCAAAGGTCATACGGAATCGATTAATCTGCACTCATTTTTTTAATCAGTTATTTTTTCTCAAATTAATTAATCGAAATTAATCAGTTATTTTGACAGCCCTAGTCTGAACTAATCAAATCTGTCATATTAGTTTATAATGAAGCAATATGGCACAAGTAAGAGTGGGGTTGATGGCACATATCACCATGGCTTTTATTCGGCCTTGTGCTGCAGGTAATCACAGCCATGGAAATATCTGCTAAGAATGCCACTCTGACTTGTACATACAGTACATCATGCTTTCATACATCAACAGTGGGGATGTCCTGAGAGATCGCCACTCAAGGAATGTCTCTTGTCCAATCAATTAATAAATAGTTTAACCAGACATATCTGTTGTAAAATAAACAAATAACTTCAGATTTAAACAGTGACCAGTTGTATGCAGGTAAGAATGGACCATCTCTTTCTCTCTCCCTCCCTCTCTCCCCCTCTTTCTCTCTCTCTCTCTCTCTCTCTTTCTCAGGCTCTCTGATTGTCTCATCTCAGAGAAGGGTTGTGGTGTTCTGGCTGCAGCTCTGACTTCAAACCATCTAAAAGCGCTGGACTTGAGGCACAACACTCTTGGAGAATCAGGACTGAAGCTGTTATCTGCTAAACTGGAGGATCCCTTCTGTAAACTGGCGATACTTGAGTATGTTTGGACCGTGTGTAGTGGTCTATTTTCAAATATGTATTGTAATAGCTGCTTTACACTGACGTGTATTTGTTATCTCTTTGATGCAGCATCCAATAATGCAAATATTTAGAGGTGTGTTCAAATTCTCAAGCATACTGTAGCCGAATGTTTAGGAACCTTTACAAACAGTTTTCTGTTTTGTCTTGAGTTCTCTGTGAACTTTTCTGAACACTCAGGGTGGGTTGCACCAACAAGGATTAAATTAATCTTGGCGTGGGCCTAATCAAGGATTTGTAGATCCAGGTTTAAATTTAATTTGTTGCACCACTTAATTTTAAGCATGGTTTAACAAATCCATAATTAAAACCTTGATCGGTGGGTTGTACCAACAAGGATTACGTTTTAACCTGGATTAAATCAAGGTTTGTCCATTAAACCTAGTTTAAAGATAGTCAGGTTGCTGCCATGTTTAATTGTGTACATGCTTTTTAAATTTAATCTTTACAAATTCCCTGTTGAATCGGTACCTCCTTGAAAATTACTCATCATAAAACTCCATAGGGTTGAGACGGTCTTATTTTCCTTTGTGGACTCGATTTTTGTCAATCCATCAAATATATGCAGCCATTTCAGACTTTTAAAGCAAGTTTAAAATGAATCCCTAACTGAAATTTAAAGCAGTTTAGCAACAGGATTAAAATGAAACCAGGTTTATGTGAACATTTAAACCAAGATTAAAAGGATGGTTTAAACGTAAACCTAATTATCTTTAAACTAGGTTTAAAGATTGGTGCAACCCGATTAATGGATAAAACTTAGACTGTCTCAAATCGCGTACTTCTGCACTTACAATACCTAATTTGAGTGCATGAGGGTGTTCACACTGACAATTGCAACGACACGAAGGGCGCTGCAAGTTCCCGGATGGTGCACTTATAACGGTCAAAAAGCTGAGTGTGCAACGCTGGACACTTTTCGCCCTTAACGGACGCCATCTTGGCCAAATAGCGGAAAGGGAGATAGCATTTTCAAACTCGTGGAAATCGCGGTTGAGAAAGCTGAAGCAGCAGCAGTGGAAAACAGACTTTACGGAGGTACAAGCAAGTTATAACATAAACGGTTCATGTTTTGACACAGTATGACCATGTCACTGTCGAGTTGAGGACGCCAATAAAGTTATGTTAAAATGTTTGCGATCGTCATTTCCGTGAAGTGCACAGAGTTAGTGTTTGATATGAGACAATACTATTTTGTTAAAATTTGCGCACTCCGCCAGTAAGCACACAGTGCACATAGTGTACTACACGTAAGTACACCAATTGAGACAGACTCTTAATCCTTGTTGGTGCAACTCACCCACAGTGGAGCTGGACGAAGAGGGACCCTTTGCACTATTTTTTTCTTGTTTGCCATAAATATTCATCACTGTTTTGGCAAATTTCAAATTTGAACGCCTCTCAGATTCCATGCTGCGAGATTAACAAGGAGCTGTTTATCTCCGTTACAAGAAATACTAAAAAATACTTTTTTCTTATTGTCTGTCAGAGAGGCCATTAATTCTGTATATTGGGACACCTATGAAGTAGATCAAATTTAACCAAGTTAAATATCTATAAGGCCTATTATCACTATGAGTAACCAGTAATGCAACAAACAATCATTAATTTAGGGTTCTCAACATGTGGTCTGTGACCCACAGGTGGGTTGTGAAGGTCTTGCTGGTGGTCCCTGACATATACATTCAGGGCTTAAAATTCATTTTTCAAAATGGGGGGGATTTACACAATTTAAGGGGGAGGGGGGGATTGCAATTTCGATACTTCTTCGATACTTTTTTAAAAAAGTGTTTGATTTTGGGGCCCCCACCACCCTGACATCATCAGTAGTATATACTGTAGTGGGATCATTCACAACATTGGACATCCTAGATTCTGCTTGACTCTCTCCACACACACACACAAACGCACACTGAAAATGATGGCTTATGTGATCTGTTTCTATTTCATATATTTTTAAATTCATATAGAGTGTATTTAGTTAATAATGTATTTTTTTAATGTATAGCATTTTACTAGTAATTACTAGTAGCTAAACATATTTAGTAATTTGAATGCTTCATATTGACGTTTAAACTATAACACTTAGGCATATCTTTAATGTGGTGTGTAGGTCTAATTGAGTGCACATTGGTGATGAGTAGGTGTAATTGAGTCCCTGTCACTTTAAGAAAATAGGTTTACGAATGTTGTGCAAATGTGTTTCGCACCAACTGCGCTGCAACGTTTGGAGCAAAAGTGTCAAGTGCATGACTCTTGAAAGTTGTGACTCACAGGATAGGATTTGTGTACCTGTAAAAAGGATTTGTGAACCCGTAGCCCCTATTTTGTGTTAACAAGATATAAAAAATATGTACAACTTCAACTTTACTGTTACACATACGACTTTAGTGTGCACATGCAAAATCTGCAGTTAAATGTGCTCGCCGCTTTTGCACCCAATATACCTTCATAGATAGTTACCAAGGAGCTCTTTCCAGATGTAAAAGTTTGCCATGGTTGCGTAGCCTATTTGCGTAAGCGTAAAGTGGTTCTCTCTCTCTCTCTCTCTCTCTCTCTCTCTCTCTCTCTCTCTCTCTCCGTGTGTGTGTCTGCATGAGGCTATGTTCCATTTAACTCGGTAGTTGATCCGTCCGGTCAATAGCACAGCATTCACTTTATGATTATATTAACGTCATCAGACAGGCTGTAAAAGTGTATGTGGGAATTTCTTGCATTATGATGGCTAGAGTTGCGGGACTTGAACAAATTATGCGCAATACCCGCAATCCCGCAGTGAAATTTAAGCCCTGACATTAATGGAGTTTCACTGTTGGAAATTGCATTTGTTAATCAGAGGTAGCCCTCATGTTGCTCACTAACTCTAATCTAAGTGCAGGACAGACAGAGTTGGGGCTTTTTACGTCATGATTGTCTCCTTCTGAGAAATAGTTGGACCTTGTATGGTACATGTGTGTGACATTTTGTTTTTCTTACAGAACTGGGGCTTCTGTAAGCAGAGCAAGGCCACATTTGCTGAGATGTACGTTTTTTTTTTGTTTATTCAGTATTTGGCATCATTCACATGTTTGAATGTGTGTGTGTGGGTGTCTAATAGCAGTGTGTGTGTGACTGTGTGTGTGGGTAGGTGGAGTGAAGTGTGTGTGAGTGTGTTTGTTTGTGTTGACATGGTGTGTGTTGGTAAGGTCAGTAGGGGTGTGTGTGTGTGTGTGTATACTAATAGCAATGTTGGTAGAGTGTGTAGGAGATTGTGTGTTTTGTTTGTGTTGTGTGTGTGTGTGTGTAGGAGTGTGTATGTGTTGAGGTGGTGTGTGTGTTTGTGTTGACTGTGTGTGTGTGTGTTGGTAGGGTGCGTAGGAGTGTGTGTGTTTTGTTTGTGTTGACATGGTTTGTGTGTGTGTGTATTTGTATGTTGGTAGCGTGTGTAGGAGTGTGTGTGTTTTGTTTGTGTTGACATGGTTTGTGTGTGTGTGTGTGTGTGTGTGTTTTCATGTTCTCTCCTCTTGTCTGCAGATGCCTGTGTGTGTGCGTGCGTGTTTTTAATTTTAAATTATGGTGTGTGTGTGTAGGTAGGGCGTGTAGGAGTGTGTTTGTGTTGACGTGGTGTGTGTGTGTGTGTTTTGCTTGTGTTGAAATGGTGTGTGTGTGTGTGTAGGTAGGGCGTGTAGGAGTGTGTTTGTGTTGATGTGTGTGTGTGGGTTTGTGTTTGTGTGTTGGGGGGTACTAGGGTGTGAAGGAGTGTGTGTGTTTTTTTTTTTTGTCTGCAGATGCTTGTGTGTGTGTGTTGACGTGGTGTGTAGGAGTGTGTGCATGTAAGAGTGTGTGTGTTTGTTTGTGTTGACATGGTGTGTGTGTGTGTTGGTAGGCTGTGTAGGAGTGTCTGTGTTTTGTTTATTTGTTTTGACATGGTGTGTGCGTGTGTGTGTGTGTTGGTAGGCTGTGTAGGAGTGTGTGTGTGTTTTTGCTTGTATTGACATGATGTGTGTGTGTGTGTGTTAGTAGGGTGAGTAGGAGTGTGTGTGTGTGTGTGTGTGTGTATGTATGTGTTGATAGGGTGTGTAGGAGTGTGTATTTATATGTTTGTGTTGACATGGTGTGTTTGTGTGTGTGTGTTGGTAGGGTGTGTAGGAGTGTGTTTGTGTTGACATTAGGGCTGACACGATTCATCGAGTTCCTCGAATAACTTGATTACAAAAATTACTTGAGGCAAAAACCCTGCCTCGAAGCCTCGTTAAATTCCTATGACGCGCACTATACGCGCAGGGATCTGATTGTTCCACACGGACCGTTGTTCAGGAAGCACACCACTAGCGTGTGAATCGTGATACATTCTGAATTAGCTGGCGCGATGGCGGAGTCAAGATGTCCATAAATGGCAGAGAATGTCTAAAGTTTTCAAGTAAAGTTTTGGGATCATTACATACTCAAAAAGGAAAAGAACAAGCATCTGAACCGAAAACATCCACTCCATGCTGTTTCACCAAGCGTCAATAAAGTAGGCCATCTATCAATCTATCTAGCCTATCTATCATCTACGTTGGCTGATTTTAATCACATACTGTATTTGTAGCGATGTCGTGATATAATGTTTAGCTTTGATGTTTTTAAGTAGTAAACTTATTCACGTTCAACTGCAAGACAGTATGCCTAAAAAATAACCCCTTATACACACATGCATGCACACTCATCTTCCCTCACGCACCGCACGCGTGCACACATACATACACACACACACAGGTTGCTAGGTTACCATAGCAAATAGGCTCACCCCAGAAATTATTTTTTAGTAGCCTAATAGTAAAATTATTTGTTAGTAGCCTAATGATAGGCTATTTTTTTAGTAGCCTAATTGTAAAAAATTTTGTTATTAGCCTAATGGTAAATGCTGCAGGTGTAGAAATCTACATAAAACAGATATTTACTTTGATGTCAGGTCTAGATTACAGCATTAAACTTGTGCATATTAATACATTAAATTGCTTTCCCTCTTCTCCCTCCCAGCACTTCACAACATAGTATGTCACAAGAGGCTGCAATTTTATAGAGAGCATTTTGAACATTATTTAATTGTTGGCACTGGCACTTATAAACACTAAATGGGTAAATTGCAATAAATGGGCTTAGTTTTGTAGCCTGATGTTGGAGTTAGAATAAATACCTCTGTGCCAATTGCTTGATCATTTTACAGCCATGTCATTTTTGTTATGCATTATTTGTTTTGGTTGTTTAAAAATGCAAAAAAAAAATATCCGATTAATCGATTAATCGATCGATAAAGTGCTAGATTAATCGATTACAAAAAGAATCGATAGCTGCAGCCCTAGTTGACATGGTTTCTGTGTGGTGTGTGTGTGTGTGTGTGTGTGTTCTCATGTTCTCTCCTCTCCTCTTTTCTGCAGATGCTTGTGTGTAGTGAGGAGTATGTTGTGTGTGTGTGTATAGTGAGAAGTGTGTTGTGTGTGTAGTGAGGAGTGTGTGTGTGTGTGTAGTGAGGAGTGTGTTGTGTCAGGGTGTCCGCGGGGTTTTAAAAAGTATTAAAAACTGATAAATCAAAATGGTCAAATTTAAAGGACAGGTTCGGTATTTTACACTTAAAGCCCTTTTTTCAGATAGTTTATGATTAAATAGAACGTTTAAGATTGAAATTTGGACACATGCTGCTGTCCTGAGAATTTTCGGTGTCTGTGGTAGCGCCCCCCCTCCTCCAGAACGCTGCATAGGTGCACTGGAACAATCCTTCCTAAAATGCATTAAACTTTCGTTTGCAAAGACGTGAAACTCACCGAGTGGTCAGGGGTGTTCGCTGATATGCTCACACAAAAATCGCTGCAAAAGATGCTTTCCAACAGGTGTTTACCATGCGTTGTAAAACTGTGGAGCTATTTTTCCAAACGCCTCACACCCGTACATTCTTCCGTGGAGAGCTTGAATAATAGACACTCCAGCCCAGTTGGTGGCGATAATGCACCTTACACCGTCTTGCCAATTACAAGCAAACCACTGGCATTTCATTGAACACACAGAAGAAGCAGTAGATCGCTGTCTTGAAGTATTTTGCAACAGACAGCTAAAAATGAGGCGATTTTGTGCAGTTCAGAATTGCGGGAAAATTCGTAGCAAAAAAAGTTGTCACAGACTTCCTTTCAACGATCCAGAAAGGCTAAAGTTGTGGCTGGAATTTCTGGGGTTGGATGTGAGCACACCTGTTGAGAATCTGCAGAAAGCTGATCACCGTGTCTCTGCGGTCTGCATTTTACTGAACTTCGCTGGAGGTTGAAAGAAATCGCCCAAAAAGCTCTTTCACCTGAGAAATACAGCGGTTCCCACATTACCTCCTGGGACGACAGAGTTGGAAGAACTTGGGGTAAGAACTTATTTGTTATGTCCATAACCTGTCATGTTCACATCATAAGCCTAACACTAACCCTAGCCTACATGAATAATTTGGCTACATGATTTTGTACGTTTACTATTTTCTTGGCTGTGGCACTTTCATGATGAAAACGTAATGATTCACGCAGGCTATCATTCACATCGTGCAAGTTCCAAGACATTTTAGCATTAGCCATGGTTGGACGTGACAATAATTTGGATAGCGTAGTAGCCTACGATACCGCGACTGCATAAGACTACAGAAAGAATACAAACAACCCCATATCCGTTTCCGGCAGCGGAGTCATACCGGTTGATGCTAGAATGGATCAGCCGGACGGACAGGGGGCGGTCGTTCCGAACGTTCGATGCAGATGCCGATTGTTGCGTTGTTAAGCAACCGGCTCCAGCTTCCAGCGCGGCAAATCAGCAAAATGACGACTTTTGAAAATCTCTCCGACTTAAATACTTTAGGGAGTGGAGGACGAGTCGAGATCAAAGTTCATAACCTTTTCTGTTGACTGTAACTTCAATAACAAAGGTAAAGGTACATAGTTTGTTAGAGACGATGTACAAAACATGTTTATAATAACACCGCCGGTGCTTGTCAACACAGAATGGGCACCTTCGCACGTCAGCCGTGTATACTGGGAGTGGACAGGGGGATCGGGTATGCCAGCCATTCCTTACACCGGACTCCCATTCATGTTTGTTGGGTCGAAAAGGCTGGTCTAAAATGTGCTATATAAATAAACTGCCCTGACTTGCTCTTGTAACTGTTATCAAATCAAGTGTACTTTTCTAATGTAGACTAAACCAACTGAAGTCACATAGCCTACGATAATTTAAATGCACGTAGCCTATGATAGGCTACGTTTTGAGCTCCAACTCAAACAAAGCAATTTCACCTAATCAAACGATATATTTTCTGAAAGCTTCTGTTCATGCCCTCTCAATAATTAAATGTTTGTAGTTGTACGACAACAGTTTTCGTTAATATATCGTGGTAGCCAACTAACGTTAGTCCTTATTATAAATATTAGCCTGTGGAGTCGCTAACTTTAGTTGTCGTTTTGTTTTGGCTGGTGATGCAAGCGATAGGGCCTTGTGTTGGTGCATACGATTCATTAACACCTCTTCAGGAGAGTCTTATCTTCTGGGGTTTCATAGTTAAACAAAAGTATTATATTATATATAATATTAATATAAATCATAGCAAACTGACACCAATTTTACACTGCTCGGATGACATCACGCAGATTTATTTTAGGCTATAATATTGTCTGAACTTTTCACACTGTCGGTCTGTTTTTCTCATAGGTTTTTCTCTGGTGCGAAAGCAACACTTTTACCGCGCCATTAGAATGTTAACTGAGGTGCAACGCAACAATCGGCATCTGCATCTAACGTTCGGAACGACCGCCCCCTGTCCGTCCGGCTGATCCATTCTAGCATCAAACAGTAATACCGTACCTCACAGCACATCCAATACAAGTCAATGGAGTTGGACAAAATCTACGATAAAACCTGTTGGAAAGAATCTTTTGCAGCGATTTTTGTGTGAGCATATCAGTGAACACCCCGACTAGGGCTGCACGATATTAGGAAAACATGCGATATGCGATAACATTATTGAGTACTGCGATAACGATATAACTTGCGATATTTAAATATTTAATGTTTTTCTCTATTCTACTTGCTGCTCGCAGACTGTAGGGTTGGGGGGAGGGGGGGGGGGGGTGTAAATGTATAATTACAGGAATAAATGTATAATTTTCTACATAAACAATATAATACTGCTCAAAAAAATTAAAGGGACACTTCAATCATACACTGGATTGGTGCTCTGACACTGTTTGGTTCTGAGCATAAGAAAAACTTTTAAGGCGAGTGTTTTATTTTGCAAGAACTGTCAGACATTCTGTGAATGTAGTTTGAGAATGGAGAGAAGGGTGGAAGGTTTCAAAAATGGGTTTTAACAATTGTGAAAAACTGTAAGTGTTCCTTTACTTTTTTTGAGCAGTATATTATGTAGCCTAGGCTTTATATGGCCTGATGAAAGTGGACAGCTAAGATACCTACTGACTAGGCTATCGAAGTTGTGTGGAAGATGTGCTCCAAGAAAATCCTCGTAAAAGGCGGATAGACAGCCAATCTGAATACTTGTGCACCAACCAGCGGAATATTAAACATTGCCAGCCTTCGCTGGGCCTAGCAAAAAAGCTAGGCCTACTTAAGCTATATCACGGCGGTCACTCATCTAAAATCTTAAGTAGCCCAGTCTAACCTCATACGCTGCGCATCCCACGTTATTAGGCTACCGTCATGCCGACTACGAGGGCAGCAGAAAGTGAAAGTAAGTGGCTGCGATCGATCGCACAGTCCAGGCTAACGAAGTAGGCTAAACAACTTTTACAAATAACGAATCCTGATTACCTCTCTGCTGCTGTCTGGGGCTTTTGTTAAATGCAAATCATGAAATACAAGCCTTACAGTGAAAATAGATAGGCTATCTTCTGATCCTATAACAACAACGAAAGAAATTATTTATTTTAACACGGTGGAGAAGGACGCATTTGGCGCTGTGTTTGTAGTCGTCCTTTATAAAACCAAAATATTTCCATATAACAGACGTGCTTTTCCTTTAGTCACCAATTCCAAGTCACCAAAGTGTAGCCTACCTCGCTTGACTCACTATCTTCAGCCATCACGACATAGCTCTTGCCTCAACACCTAAAACACCACACACCTAAACTGGTAGGGGACGGGCTTCTAGGGCTGCATGACAGCATCGGTTTGGTAAAATATGTTGACATTCAGAATGTGAATACATCATAGACTGTAGGCAATGGAATGCGCACGGCACAGAAAATGTATCAAAATTGATCGAAAATTAAGTAATCTTTGCGGTATGTCCATCGCAAGCGGTGATATCGCGATAACGATAGATTTTAGATATATCGTGCAGCCCTACCCCTGACCACTCGGTGAGTTTCACGTCTTTGTAAACGAAAGTTTAATGCGTTTTAGGAAGGATTGTTCCAGTGCAGCTATGCAGCGTTCTGGAGGAGGGGGTGGGGGGGGGGGCGCTACCACAGAAACCGAAAATTCTCAGGACAGCAGCATGTGTCCAAATTTCAATCTTAAACATTCTATTTAATCATAAACTATCTGAAAACAGGGCTTTAAGTGTAATATACCAAACTTGTCCTTTAAGGCCATTAAAAGTGTTAAATGTGGTCTCAGAGGTATTATTTTTTCCAAATTAGGCCCACCACAATATCAACATTGACCACCACACAATGATCCTGATTGTACTAAATTGTGCTTAAATCTGGTTAGAATCATAACCGCACTGCACTAATTTGTTAAAAACTGTTGCATTCGAGTTTATTCTGCACACCTACCATTCTTTGGGAAAAACTGGCACATTTTATGTAGTTTGTTTTATTTTTATTTACTAAGTGAAATATGTGCAATATGTTGTCAACATCAGTGAGTCTCTAAATCTATTCTTTTTTGTATGTTATGTCAGAATCTGTGTAAATAATAAAAAAAGGTCGCTGATTAACACTTGCAATTCAGTGTTGTGATGGTTTTAAAAAAAATTCTGAAGGTAGTAAAAGAGGTATTAAAAAGTATTACATTTAACTCTTAATTTGCTGTATATACCCTGTGTGTGTGTGTTCTCATGTTCTCTCCTCACCTGTTGCAGATGTCTGTTTGTGTTGATTTGTGTATGTGTGTGTGTTCTGTAGGTGTGTGTGTGTGTGTGTGTGTTTGTGTTGACATGGTGTGTGTTTGAGTGTGTGTATAGTGAGGAGTGTGTGTGTGTGTGTTTTCATGTTCTCTCCTCACCTGTTGCAAATGTGTGTGTGTGTTTGTGTTGATTTTTGTGTGTGTGTGTTCTATAGGTGTGTGTGTGTGTGTGTTCTCTCCTCATGTTCTCTCCTCTCCTCTTGTCTGCAGATGCCTGTGTGTGTGTGTGTATAGTGAGAAGTGTGTTGTGTGTGTAGTAAGGAGTGTGTGTGTGTAGTGAGAAGTGTGTTGAGTGTGTGTGTGGTGTCTGTCTGTGTGTGTGGGGGGGGGGGTACTAGGGTGTGAAGGAGTGTGTATGTGTTGACGTGGTGTGTTTGTTTGTGTTGACTGTGTGTGTGTGTGTGTGTGTGTGTTGGTAGGGTGTGTAGGAGTGTGTGTGTTTTGTTTGTTTGTTTTGACATGGTGTGTGTGTGTTCTCATGTTCTCTCCTCTCCTCGTGTCTGCAGATGCCTGTGTGTGTGTGTGTGTAGTGAGGAGTTTGTGTGTAGTGAGGTGTGTGTGTGTGTGTAGTGAGGTGTGTGTGTGTGTTCTCATGTTCTCTCCTCACCTGTTGCAGATGTCTGTTTGTGTTGATTCGTGTATGTGTGTGTGTTCTGTAGGTGTGTGTGTGTTTATGTTGACGTGGTGTATGTGTGTGTGTGTGTGTGTGTATTTGTGTTGATTTTTGTGTGTGTGTTCTGTAGGTGTATGTGTGTGTGTGTGTGTGTATGTGTGTGTGTGTGTGTGTGTGTGTGTGTGTGTGTGTGTGTGTGTGTGTGTTCTCATGTTCTCTCCTCTCTTGTCTGCAGATGCCTGTGATCTCACACTGGACCCAAACACAGTAGACAGATTTCTCTCTCTCTCTGAGGGGAACAGAAAGGTGACACGTGTGGATGAGCAGCAGCCGTATCCGGAACACCCAGAGAGATTTGACTCCGCATGGCCTCAGGTGTTGTGTAGAGAGGGTCTGACTGGACACTGCTACTGGGAGGCTGAGTGGAGTGGAGATAGAGTTCTTATATCTGTGGCCTATAAAAGCATCAACAGGAAAGGGGACAGTGATGACGTCGTAATGGGACGGAATGCCAAGTCCTGGAGTCTGTTCTGCTCTCCTGATCACAGTTACTTTGTCCTGCACAATGATAAACACACTGACATACATGCCCCCTCCTCTGACTCCAGAACAGTAGGAGTTTACCTGGACTGGCCGGCCGGCACTCTGTCCTTCTACAGCGTCTCCACTAACACACTCACCCACCTGCACACGTTCCACTCCACATTCACTGAGCCCCTCTATCCAGGGTTTTGGGTTTATGGTGAGGTGTCCCTGCGCAAGATCACATGAGCTCGTCCTCCAACAATACGTCCACATGTCACCCTTTCTCTCTACTCCCCCTCTCTTCTCTTCCCCTCCCTTCTCTTCTTCTCTTCCTCTCTCTCTCTTATCCCTTACTCTACCTCTCTCTTTCTGACCCTTCATTTTCTGTCTCCTCCCTTTTCCATCTTCCACTCATTCTCTCTCCCTCATCTCTCCCTCCTCCCTTTCTCTTCTTATCTCTCTCTTTTTCATCCATCACCTGTTTTGGGGCTGATCCATTTTCAGATGTGTGTGTGTGTGAGTAAGAGAGAAACTGTTGTCTATTTTGCAGACTTCATCGTAACCCCTCTTTCTACACTTTTCTCTTTCTCTCTTCCCCCTCTTCTCTTCCTTCTCTCTTTCTGTATAAATGAGGCCATTTCACCAACTGCAAAATTAAAGTGGAAATGAAGCAGTGAGAACTGTGACCATTTTTTGGTTGCTTTTTCATTTTTGAAGATACATGGATTTTCATTGAACCCGATATTTAAGTAGTTTCACTGGAAAATGACATGTCAATAACGACTTTCGCCACTAGGGCGCGGCCATGTTTTACAGTTTTTTACAATTGTTTACACACGTTTTCAAAACTCTGTGTCTATTTCTCAAAACTCCACACACAAAATCAACAATTGCTCACACAAAATGCCAAATGCCTCAAATCTCCAGCAAAATGACACACAACATTCAAAATGTCAAAAACACATGTTTAAAGCAAACATTCGCCTCACATTACAAACACTTTTGTCATAATATGACATTTTGGATACATCATGTACACACTGTTGTTCAAAACCTAAAGCACTTCTGTCTTTCATGGAATTCTATGTTTATTTCTTTATAAAACTGCAGAGAGAAGGTGAAATATACTCACAACACACATAAGCAGAATTGAAACCAAAAATATTTATTTTTTCCAAATCATTTGCTGCATTGAATACAATATTTGTACAGCACATAACAAAACAAATCCAACTACCACATGTAGTTGGACAGAAACCAAACACATCCAGGAAAAAGCTGATTTCAAACAAATACTTATACTGTAAACAAAATTATTACTGTATTTGTGTGTGTGTGTGTGTGTGTGTGTGTGTTGCTTGGGCAGAGGGTAGGAGTTGGGGGGGTGTCTAGGCTTCATCTCTCCTCTGGGCTGGGTCTGGCCACAATACTTCGTCCACGTCGCATGCTATGTTCTCTCTCGCTAAACACCGAGGAAAGAACCTTCTTGCATGGCGCATCCATCCTTGAATAGAGACAGCGTCAATGTCGCCACATGCTTCCTCCATTGCCTGGAGAAGTGGAATGCGGGCATAGGGACGACGATCATATACTCGCCAGCGCCATGTGGAGAAAAACAAGAATGCGATGAATTGCATCCAGAAAAGTTATGATGTGAGCAGTGTTGTAGGGGCCAAGTGTTGCATGGTGATGCAGGACACCATTATTTGTGATGGCAGCACACATTGTAATGTTTCCCCCACGTTGCCCAGGGACATTCAAAATGGCCCTTTGTCCAATGATATTTCTCCCCCTTCTTCTAGTTTTTGTCAAGTTGAAGCCCACCTCATCTATATATATATATTCATGGAGGACATCTCCATCTGCATCCATCTCCAAAATTCTCTGTAAGAGACAAAAGTATATATACAGATATATAGACACACACATGTGCAAAAACCAAGACACTACATGTAATCTGGCTCGGTAGGTGCAATTCTAAATGTACTGGAAGTGGTTTTGCATACATACATCCACAAAGTCATGACGTAGGTTCTTCACTCGGTCGCAGTTCCTTTCAAATGGGACCCTGTATAGCTGTTTCATGCCCAACTGATTCTTCTGGAGGACACAATGAATTGTGGACAAGCTTACTGTTATAACAATGTTATTGAAAACAGTTGCATCATTTATAATATGGTGTTGGATCTGATGAATTCTAATCACATTATTTGCCAGAACCATATTTATGATTTCGGTCTCTTGTTCGTCGGTGAATTTGCGCCCTCGCCCTCCACGATTCCTTTGCCTTTCCACTCTGTAGAAGATTCATAAACATAGTGAATGTGTGCTATGTCATATAGTCAAAAATGTCTTCCTGCAGTAAGCTGTACCATAGTATATGATACTGTAACACACCACACTGGTCATTCATGATTCATGAAATGCAGTACAGTAACATGATACAGTACAGTAAGAACTACTATTGTATGCATTTTACAGTTGTGCTGAAATAACTATTATGTGTACAGTATATTACTGTAGATACAGTCGTTGCATACCTGTTCTCATTTCGATATGTTCGGATTATGCCTGCTACCGTAAATCGATTTACATTTGGCTGGACCCTCAGTCCAGCCTCCCTCATGGTCAACCCATGGTTGATCACATGATCAATCAATGTAGCCCTAATCTCATCTGAGACGGCTCTCCTTATTTCCCTTCTTTGCCCTCGTCCTCTTCCATGTCCAACTCGTCCAGCTCGTCCTCTTCCTCCTCTTCCTCCCCTTCCTCCTCTTCCAACTCCTCCTCCTCGAACCCGAACACCTCGTGCTCGTCCTCTGCCTCTACCTCCACCTCTCCTGGCTCTTTCTGCGTTGTCATCCATTGTTCAAAACAGACATCTTGACATTTGACCTATTTATAGGCCTATACTAAGCCAATGATTCGTTGGTGTTCAATAAAGTGATGAGTGTTTGCACATGTGACGAGTGGGAGTGAAGCACTGGTGATTTAGTGTGGCATTTTGATAGGTTGTGTTTGAAAAACGAAATCAAGTTACTTCCTGTTAGATTTTTGTGTGTTAAGTAGAAAATTGAGTGTGGTGTTTTGCAAAATGTGTTTTAGTACATTGAAAACTGAGTCAAACATTGAGAATTAGTGTATGGTTTTGCAGATTTGGTGTGAGGTTATGATGTTTGGATGACATGTTTAGAAAATTGTGTGACGAGAAAAGATTTTGTGTGTAAGCAGTTGAAAAAAACTGTAAAAATGCAGGCGCTACGTCATCAGAATGGTTAGCGTTTGTTCGTGGATGTTTTATCCATAGACCTCTGAAGTTCGCCTACAAAAAAGATCCAAAACGGCCATCTTTGCCCATATAAGGAGATCCGGTTGTTAATTGAAGCTAACTACCTATGGCAAATTGCATTGCAAGTTAGCTCTGGAGTAGCAAACATCTAAGTGTGCCGCCTTCACTTACTGGAGATCACAGTATCAACTCGAAGGCAGAGGACCAAAGTGTGTTCAGGAAAACGTCTGCATTTCAGACTTTTTCATCCCCACGAGACTTTAACAGGTGCGATTATTCAAAATCCCCATGATATTTTCCCATAGGAAAAATCGCCAGATACCGGATGTCAAAGATGGCAGCTTTTTTGTAGGCGAACTTCAGAGGTCTATTAGCGGACGTTCACTTTATTTCAATATGCCTACGCAAATTCTGTTGATATTTGTTTTTGTGTTTGTACAAGAACAAGGGCCGCTGTAATGTAGCCTGTAGGCCTATCAGAGACAGTACTTAATTAGATTTAACTTCAGTTGCAATAATGTGTTTGGATGTTCTTGCACAACTTGTGGATTACCGCGACCTGAAAATGCAGTTGCATCGTTGATGAATTGGTGAATAAACTCGGGGGAGCGAACTTCTCATGTGTGAGTAAGAGGTTTCTTTTTGTGATTGAGTAGTATCGATGATTGCATTTGTTTCACTCAAGAAGTAGTGGAAACTATTTGCAGAGACTTGCGAACCTGGTGAGAACCTGTTGTGGGTACGCTAGCCTACGTCTGACTTGTGTAGGCTCTGTAGTAGCCTACTGTAGGTCTGTGATTGTGACAGGCATGGTTTTGTGGGTAGATGTTGTTTATGGAGACTAGGCTAGGCGTCTGAGTTTTTATTTGTTTATGTAAGCTGACATAAAATAACAAGCTGTTCACTTTAAGTAAATAAATGCACGGATGTGCCGCTTGTAGCAACCATATATTTTAGGGTTCATGCTATGCTAGTTACAGTGTGTGCTTGTTATGTTATGCTATGCTAGTACTGTATCGCAGCTTCTACCATGCAGAACAACTATGTATGGGTGTAAAAATTAGTGTAGTCTCAGGTGATCAGTGTAGTCCCCTATCCTACCCCCTCCACACAACCTATCAAGAGTGTGTTAGTTGGTTAACTGCAGTTTATTGGGCGTTCCAGTGTTTCGGCTCGGATGTCCCTCAGCTACCGCATTGCGACCTTCAACGTCTCGCTCTAATGACAGCATTTGGTATGTAGGATTGGACGTGATATATCTGTTATTTTTAGGGCTGTCAAAATAACTGATTCATTTCGATTAATTAATTTGAGAAAAAATAACTGATTAAAAAAATTAGTGCAGATTAATCGATTCCGTATGACCTTTGACCCCGAGCCGTTCTAGTCAGTAAAAATTAGACTGTAAAATGAAGGAGAGAGAAGAAAACGTGCTGCCTAGATCATTGATTGGAACATTTACTTTTAAAAATGGCCTGATGGTGTTGATAAAAATAAAGTGTTGAAAATAAAGTCCTCTGCAATGTCTGCAGCAAGGAATTTGCATATCACCGGAGTTCATCAACTCTATAGTCGCACATCAACGCAAAGAAATAAGTGTTGACATTGAGGGGAGTGTTAATTTATTTTCATTGTGTCCCCTAGGTTATATATGTGGCCTGAAATGCCTTGTATGTGAAAAAAAAGAAAACTTCTTCCCGAAGCACTGTTGAATTTATTTCCTCAGCATATTAGGTCATATCATAGATTATTATGGCCATTATTTGAACAGTGAAAATAATAATGAAAGAGTTTTTGAACTTTAATGTCAGTAATGCTGATTATTCAATGATTCATCTGAATTTAAATATTTAAAATACTTTCACAGCAAAGATTATATATGCGATTAATTTAGATTAATTAATCACAGAGTATGTAATTAATTAGATTAATTTTTTTACTGAACAGTAAATACTGGATTAACAGGTAAGTAACTTTATATTTCTTGGAGCACGCCGAAGTTGCACGTCTGCTCTTTAGGCTACTGCAGGCACTGGCAGAGAGAAACTAAACAGGAAACACATGAGTTAGTTTAACAAAGAAAATATTGCGACAAATGATCTATCGCGGCGGCGAATGCACATAAAAGCCCAAGCCTTTTCTACTGTACACCTGTCTGCAGCTGCTGCTGTTGATCTGCATGAAGTGGGGAAGGAGTAGGCCTAGCTAGTGTAACGGATGGCAGCTAGTTTAGCTGTGCTTGTGGAACGTTGGTAAAACCTCACTCCCCAACGCCTCAAGAGTGCTGCTGGCATGCGAGCCAGTAGCCTGGGCTATTGGCTCAATTGTTAGCGCGCTCGCCTCCCGATCCAAGGTGCTGCTGTTCGCGGGTTTGAGTCCGGGCGTGTGCAGGGCTGAATCGCACAGGTTCAACACAAATCAGGTTACACTAGCATTTAGTCAGGGGCGTATCAAGCTTTTTTTTTTTTCAACACAACGCAGGTTAGGGGTATAGGAAAGTAAAATAATCCTGGTCAAATTATAAATAACTCCAGGGAGTAGCCTAGCTACATTTTCTTATCATATATTATGCAAATAAAACCATAGCCTACTGTTAAAGCAACAAATGAAAAGAATTTGTATTTATACCCCTTGGCATCATGGACAGATTATGAGCTACTGGGCTCAGACATGAAATGGGTCTCCCTGCCCACCTCAGAAAGTTAGAACATTTACATGTAGCCTATTCATTTAGCAGACACTTTTCATGAAAAGTGACTTACATGCCAATTCTATTACAAGGGACTACACTGACTCCAGAGCAACTTTTGAAAGCCATATGTTTAATTATTATATATGATTTAAAATTAATTTGCTTTCAACAACGGAAAGCCTACATGAAACAGTTAAATGTAAATGAAGTTGCAAACATGAATAGGCCTACAAAAGGAGGTAAACACCTTGTGTTTAATATGTTTTCTTTTTCATTTTTCTACAATTATATTTTGTACTTTTTAAACTTTTTCTTTAACTATTGCTCTTTAATTCTTTTATTAACTATTAACTATTTAAATTCTAGTTTACGGGAGCAATTATTTACATAATTTACCTTAATTTTAATCTGCCAAAAAGTTGGGGAATAGAATGGTGTTTCAGCAAAAGTGTGTATGTTATAACACCCATAACCCCTACGCTTGCTACGCCCCTGCTTCTAGTGGCAGCTTGATCAGTGCAGCACTCCACCAATCAGGCCTTTATGGTACAGTGGACAGATGGAAGCCATTTGTTTTTGCTGGGAGTTTCCCAAGAAGCACCTGAACGACTCTCAGACCAAGAGAAGTGAAATCATCTGATCTGATGAAACGAAGACTGAACTATTTGGCCACAACTCCCAACGGCACGTGTGGAAGAAACCAAACACAGAGCTGCACTGATGTTTGTCCTTCTTTACGCTTCTCTCATCTTCTCAAAGGAACCCTGGATCTCGTTCATAGGGACCATCGAGTCCTTGGTTACTCGTCTGACCAAGGCCCTTCGTCCCGGGTTACTCAGTTTGCGGCCAGATCTAGGAAGGCCGTTGGTTGTTCCAAACTTTTCCATTTGGGAATGATGGAGGCTATCGGGCTCTGCGAAAAAAAAGGGTTTAAAAAAACACTCTCTGGGACCCGTTTTCAAAAAAGATTGTTTTTGGTCGCCTAAAACGCCGTCGTCGTGTGGAAGCAAGGCTTAAACAACTTTACCAGGATAGAAGGATCAAAAGTATCTTAGGCAACTCACGGTACCGATCCACTTGCACAACACTTCTTTTTGTCGTGTCGCATTCCACTCTAGTCCTATGGGTGACGTCAAGCGACTTTAACGCGCCCGCAAAGCATCCCGGGAAGACAGCGCTGCATTTGAAATAATGTAGCGCGACAGAGAAGCTGGCCGAGGCCCATCTTTATGCAAATGAATCTGTTGAACGCGAGGCAACTCTCCAATGAAAGGACGAGGTTGTAGGTCCTTTGTTCTACCACAACGGTGCCTGTGAAACTTTGGTTCCGCTTACAAGACAAATAATGTTTTAACGATCTCTTCCACGACCACCTAGTAGTCCATAAAACAAACGAAACTAGGATTTGGATGAATATATTGACTGTTGGTGTTTCTGATGAGGATTTGAGATTGCATTGAGTAGTTTAAATAAAACAATATTTCCAAATGGCTTGCATAGTTTGTTTAGGCTATTAATGTGTTGTATACTGTTAAGTACATGCCTAAAATTGTGGTCCATTTGTGGAAAAACACTTAAGATACGTTAAAACGAACTGAGTATGAGCTGGTAACTGACATTTTAAACAAAACGCCCACACACGACTGAATGTGGAGAGGCAGCGCGACACCATGCGTATGTCGGGTCGTGCAAGTGGATCGGTACCGTAAGGCGTTCTACATACTCGACGCACCCGACCGGTAGCGCGACACCGTGACGTCAAAAATGACGTAGATCTTGCTGGCGCGCCAGGATTTTACGGTACCGATCCACTTGCACGACACTTCTTTTTGTCGTGTCGCATAGATGTCGCGCTGCCTCCCCACATTCAGTCGTGTGTGGGCGTTTTGTTTAAAATGGCAGTTACCAGCTCATACTCAGTTCGTTTTAACGTATCTTAAGTGTTTTTCCACAAATGGACCACAATTTTAGGCATGCACTTAACAGTATACAACACATTAATAGCCTAAACAAACTATGCAAGCCATTTGGAAATCTTGTTTTATTTAAAGGCACCGTTGTGGTAGAACAAAGGACCTACAACCTCTTCCTTTCATTGGAGAGTCGCCTCGCGTTCAACGGATTCATTTGCATAAAGATGGGCCTCGGCCAGCTTCTCTGTCGCGCTACATTATTTCAAATGCAGCGCTGCCTTCCCGGGATGCTTTGCGGGCGCGTTAAAGTCGCTTGACGTCACCCATAGGACTAGAGTGGAATGCGACACGACAAAAAGAAGTGTCGTGCAAGTGGATCGGTACCGTCAGCCAGGTAGCGCGAGCTAGCGCACCACTCATTTTTTTTTCAGACGAGCGCGACAAAGCGGATGGACTAGTTCGAGGGCAAGCGAGAGTTGCAGTGTTTTGTTACAGTCGTGAATTTGTAATAGTTTGCTGGATAAGTTAATAAAGTTACCAGCGAGAGTTGCAACACATGGAATTAAGAGGAAAGAATAGAAAAACGATTTATTTTCAAACAAAGGATATCTATTAAGGCCTGAACAAAATCTCTTTCCACTTCAGGAAATTACACAAACTCAGCCAGCTGCTAGCTAGCTTGCCAGCTAACTAACTGTTTAAATTATTAAAATTTCCCTCGGGATGACTAAAGTATCTATCTATCTATCTATCTATTAGGGTTGTGCCGATGGACGATATCATCGTCCATCGTGATGGTTGACAGGCATCACGATGGAAAGCAACCATC
Source organism: Alosa pseudoharengus (assembly GCF_046254945.1). Classification (NCBI taxonomy): domain Eukaryota; kingdom Metazoa; phylum Chordata; class Actinopteri; order Clupeiformes; family Clupeidae; genus Alosa; species Alosa pseudoharengus. Next base: position 17,651,773 of record NW_027468564.1, on the reverse strand, counting down.
GTGATGCCACGCCCCCACATGCCAGTCACTAATTCTTGCTGTAACAGGCTAAAACATAAAAAAACCTTTCCCTGAAAATGAAATTGAGCCTACTTTAAAGGCTGTCAGCCAAACAGTTATCACGTATTAGTCTACCTTCTTGTAAAATAAAAGACTTACCCTCTTATTCAAATAATTCCTGACGGGAATGTGTAGCCTAATTGTCCTTTAGTAGCCTACATGTCTCGCAGGCCTATAGCCTACATTGGACGTAATATGTAGCCTAATGTTTTAGCAGAAAATATAGATTTATTATTGTTAGGCTACGACTAGGACATTCTAGCGCTCAAATATTTTTGCGAGGCTACAGCGAGCGCCAAATGCGTCCTTCTTCTCTGTGTTAAAATAAACCATTTCTTTCGTTAATTATAGGATCAGAAGGTAGCCTATCCGTCTTTCACTGTAAGGCTTGTATTTCATGCATTTAGCAAAAGTCCCAGACAGCAGCGGAGTGGTAATCGGGATTCGTTATTTGTAAAAGTGTTTTTACTTCGCCCTCCTATAGGCTGCGCGATTGCAGCCCTTTACTTTCACTTCCCGCCGCCCTTATAGTCAGCATAGACGGTAGCCTGATAACGTGGGATACTGCATAGTACTAATATTTTAAATGAGTGACCACGATAGTAGTCTTAAGTAGCTTTTTTGCTGGGTCCAGCGAAGTCTGTCAATGTGTAATATTCCGCTGGTTGGTGCACACGCAAGTGTTCAGATTGATTGTCTATCCGTCTTTCACAACAATTTTCTTGGATTAGATCTTCCACACAACTTCGGTAGCCTGGTCAGTATGTCTCTCTTAGCTGTCCACTTTCATCAGGCCGTATAGCCTATATAATAGCATTTTTTTTTTTTTTTATGTAGAACATTATAAATGTATTTCTGTACAGACATACCTATAGGCTGTTTACTACACGAAGCCCCCGACGATATCATCGTCCATCACGATGTTTTACTGTACACATCGTCAAATGCCAATTTAGGCGACATCGCCCAACCCTACTATCTATCTACCTGTGCGCACACCTTGGAAACTAGATGATAATGATGGTGGTAGTTGTGAATAGTAGCAACCAAAGTCTGAAGTACCATCACAGAGGCTAGCTAATAGCAGAGCCCGTTTACATTCTCTGCTACTAGTGTTTCTTAATGCAGCTTCTTCTGCTGTGTAACGTAGTTAGCATTAATCTTTTCACAACAGCGACACCTCTGTTCAGGAGAATATTGCAACTAGTGTCGTGACCACGACGCGCGAGTATAAATGGTTACGGCGCTTCTGTGACGTCACATTGTCGCGCTACAGGTCGGGTGCGTCGAGTATGTGGAACGTTTTAGAGTCCAGATCAACGAGCACATGAGCGCCATCTACAGGAGAGGCACAAAGTCACCAGAGGTTGTTATAGGCCAGTGCTTCTCAAACTGGGGGTCGCCAAAAATATTGGAGGGGTCGCAAAATGATTTGATTAAAGACATTTTTGTAAAGGTTTTTAGTCAAAGGCTGCCATAGAATGCCTTTGATGTTGACATAGCCTACATAAGAGAAGACATTTTCTGCCTCTGCTTTCAATGCCCATATCACAACATTTCAAAAACTAAACTCCGCCGGTTAGAGAGAAGGGGCTCGCGAGACTTGGCCCATGTTTTTTGGGGGGTCGTCAGACAAAAAGATTAAGAACCAATGTTATAGGCCTACATGCATGCTTTTAGTTAAGCTGTTTCTTAATTAGTGCTTAATTAATGTTTTTTTTCTTAATTAGTTCTCATCTAGCCAGTGTGTGAGTGTGTATGTGTGTCATATGACCTGTGTGTGTTGTGTTATACACATACCAGTAGTGTAGCCAGGATTTTGCAACAGGGCAGACTTTTGAGAAGTAGGGTGGGCCACTATTTCTTTACATTCAAATTTGCTAGACATCTGTAAACATCCTTTTAAAGCTTCTGTACACTGTAAAACCCAATTTTGCTTGTTTGTTTTCATAACTAATTTTTCCTTTTCAATACAACACAGATTTGTGCAAAAAGTCATTTTAACTTAAAATAATCAATTGAAAACGTCTCAACTACATGGAAGTTCACTCAATGAAAAGCCATGTTATGTTAATAATAAATGTCAAGTTGAGTTGACTACTGGCAACTTGAGCAGCATCACGTGTAGCACGTTTTGCGTCTTGCGTCATCATGTAGTGGCTTACTGGCGCGCGTTCTTTTCGTCGGTGCAGATGAAATGGATGGAAATTCGTGGAACAACACCAGACTGATACCCCATCATCGTATTTTTGCAAGGTGAGTGTAAATGTTAACTTGCAAGTAATATTTTACATGTTTTACGTTTTTTACTTGATGAAATTGTCGTCTGCGTTGCCCCGTTTATTGAAAACGTAACAGCAAAACTTGCTGGCTGAAATTCACAGTATAGCTAACAGCGTAGTAGCAGACCGAGTTAGCTGCCCTAGACATTATTCGTCGAACGATTTCGAAAGGAGAAATCATTAAGCCCAGGGCAGGAGACCGTTTATTTAGTTTGCTTGCGGTTAGCTTTCTTTAGGACACGGCTAGCTAGCCCTGAAACATGACGCTCGGTGTACTTCAGAGTGGGATAGTGGAGCTCCTATTCGCCATGTTACATGCGTTTCAGCCACTTCACACGCTCAACCCTCAACCGATAGGGTCGCCTGCAGTGTTGTGCAAGTTCACACTTCAGTTCAGTTCGTTCAAAAGAAAATTAACGAATTCACGTCTATATTTTACCAATTCAGTTTTGAACTAGTTCATGTTCAGTTCATTAACAGTTTTGTTTAGAAGCCGAGGAACTCTGGGAGTCAGTTCAATTTATTTAGTTAAAAATATGTTAAGTTCAGTTCAAAGTTAATAGAAAAATGAACTAGTTCATGCTCAACACTGGTCGCCTCCTAGTAGAAAGCATGGGGGTAATACAGTGCTATTTTGTTGTTTGCTTGAGGAAAATATAACATGCTTATTAAACTATCATGCAATATCTCCATCCTAATTCTTTCTTACTTATCTTTTTTCAGGTGTACAAGATCAAGTTACAAACGTGAATGCGGTGGACTTGTAAGTTGTGTACCTACTACTCAGAAAATCGCAAACGAATAATTGAACATTATAGAACCATTCATGGGCATTATGGAAGAAATTGTCCTTTGCCCTGTATCTACAGTGACTGTCCTAGTTTTCCGATCACAGGAATCCCTTAATAAGCATTTAAGGGAACATGAACTTCCACAACATGGAGGGTTAACCCTTAGAATTAACTGTCAATTGTGTGACTTCAATAATACAGTCACTGTAAAACAGTACTTGGGTCATCTTGGGAAACATCTTGGAAACAAAGAGACAGTTACGTGCCCTTTTAATCACTGTTCGTACAAAACAAGAAATTACAGTACCTTTACTTCGCACAAAAGCCGTTATCACAACAATGCCACAATGCAATACTTGAAATCTGAGCTTATTACTCAAACACATTTAGAGGAGGAACTTGTGGCTGATCAAGTGATTTCAGATGTCAGTGATGCAGAATGTTCTTCGGATGAGCGTGTAAATGAGCAGGAGGATGCCTCTGATAAAGTTCAAGCAAAACTTGCGTCTTTAACACTGCGATTGGAAACTGTTTTACATGTGTCAAAGACTGCAGTTCAGCAGATAGTTACAGAATTTAGGGATATTGGTGTTTTATTGAATGAGGTAAACAAAAATACTCTTGATAAAGCATTAAGGCAGACTGGATGTACCATTGATGAAAACACTATACATTTAGTAAAGGATACCTTTTGCCAGACAAATAATTTTAGCTGTCTTTCAGAGGGTGGGTCTTTGTCAACTGAGAAACGGAGGTTATCTTTTTTCAAAGAAAACTTCAGTTTAATTAACCCAGTTGAATATGTTTTAGATTTGTCGTCAAAGCAAACATTTGTTTATGTCCCAATCTTGCGTGTTCTTCAAGTGTTGTTGAATAGAGGTGATGTAATTGACAGAGTTTTGGAAGAAAACCGAAAATCACCATCTGCCCAGTATAAGTCTTTTTTTGATGCATCGTACTGTAAAGAAAATCCACTTGTTAATGGTGAAGATTTAAGTATTTATTTGGCCTTGTATATTGATGATTTTGAGATCTGTAACCCTTTAGGGACTTCAAGAAAGAAACACAAGTTGTGTGCAATCTATTGGGTAATTGGTAATTTGCCTGTAAGAGACAGATCATCACTCTGTACTATATATCTGGCTGCCCTATGCAAAAGTCAACATATTAAAGCATTTGGTTATGGTCCAATTGTTGAGCCACTGCTTGAAAAGAAAGGGATTTACATCGACAGGTTAGGAACCAGTGTCAGAGGCACAGTGCTATACATTTCATCAGATAATTTGGGGGCGCATTCTTTTGCTGGCTTTCAGGAGTCCTTTAATGTGGACAAGTTTTGCAGATTTTGTCTTGCAAGTCGAAAAGATATTCTAACTTGTTCTGTAAGAAGTGGGGCATTTGTATTGAGAACAATAGAGTCACATAACCTGAATCTCTCTGAGCTTAAAGAAAACACAAATTTGAAAAGTGTTAATGGTGTAAAAAGTGACTGTGTTCTAAATGAACTGCAATACTTTCACTGTATAAAAGGGTTTCCACCTGACTTTTTGCACGACCTATTTGAAGGCATAGTACCTTTTGAGCTGTGTTTGTGTTTGAAACTATTCATTGACAGGAAATATTTTACTTTAAATCATTTAAATACTGCCATACAGCTCTTCCCTTACAAGTACTCTGACAAAACCAATTGTCCTCAAAAAAATCCTGTAAATTTTCATTTATCTGGAACGATAGGAGGAAACGGCCATGAAAATTGGACTCTGTTAAGGTTGTTGCCATTAATTATTGGTGGTGATGTCCCTGAAAATGATGATGCGTGGTCTCTGCTTCTGGAACTGAAAGACATTGTTGAAATCTTGGCTTCGTCCACTTTTACAGATGAAAGCATCTGTTACCTAGAAGCAAAGATCTTTGAACATAGGAAACTTTTAACAGATGTATTTCCTGATGTGAATCTCAAACCCAAACATCATTTTCTAGAGCATTATCCCCATCTGATTCGTTGCTTTGGACTTGTGGTTGACTTCTGGACATTTCGCTTCGAGGCAAAACATAGTTTTTTCAAGAAAGCTGTTCGTGACCTTAATAATTTCAAGAACATTGTGTTGTCTCTGGCCAACAGACACCAGCTTATGAGAGAGTGTAAAGGGGCACCTTATGTCAAAAATGATGGATGACCCAAAGGTCAAAAAGGTCAGGTTCATGTTTGGGTCAGTGGGCGTGTCTAGCAGTGGGCGTGTCTAGTATATTCTAGAAGATTCTGGAACATTCCAATAAGGTCACATGATGTGGGTGTGTCTTATGACATCACATGAGGAGGCGTTACTTTGCAGATGATGACATCACATGAGGAGGCGTTACTTTGCGGATGATGAGATGTGATTTAACAATTTAATGGTTAATTAATTAATTGTATAGAATCAATAGAATTCTTTGTTCATGCTTGTGGAGATAGACGGTGAGAGTGTTTGCTGACATTTCACAAAAATCAGGCTCCCCAAAAGTCAGGCAGCCCTCTCACAGCTAGGGCTGGGGGCACACACACACACACACACACGCACGCACACATACACAGAGTAAAATGGTAGAATGAGTGCTAAAATGCTAAAAAATACCTCGGGGTGTAAAAAACCACAAAGTACTGAGGAGATTCTGTAGGCAAAGGCCTGTGAGAGACAGAGTCCGTGAGAGAGACAGAGTCCTGAGGAGATTCTGAAGGCAAAAGGTCTGAGAGAGACAGAGTCCGTGAGAGAGACAGAGTCCAGAGGAGATTCTGAAGACTGCGACCGTTCCCTCCGGGCGTATGACTGGAAATGAGTCGAAAACGAGAAGGTGGGAGGGCGTGGTTGTCCCAGATTTAGACTAGTATTTCTCGTACCAATGGGATCATTGGGTGTGGCCAGCCTGTTAACCAATGAGCTTCCTTGAACTAGCGGTCATGTTCGGGCCATGTTCACCCATCCCCGGGTTACTTTCGGTCATCCAGCCACCCTCCCTGAGCCCCCCGGCCCACCCTCCCTCTGCACCCCCCATGCAGACTCATCTGTAAGACATTAAAATCAAAGAAAGTTTTTTACTACCCGTAGGGGTAGACCTAACTAACCCTAAAGTTCATGAGAGAGGTCATACTCACCCAACCCAGGGGTGTGAGGTTACTTTCGCCCACCCACCCTATGTGAACAACCCCGCACCCCACCAGGTGTGAGCATCCCCTGGGAGTCATCTGTAAGACGTAAAATCAAAGAAAGTTTTTTACTACCCACAGGGGAAGACCTAACTACCCCTAAAGTTCATGAGAGAGGTCATACTTACCCATTTCATGTGGTGTGAGGTTACTTTCGCCCACCCACCCACCCCATCTGAACATCCCCGCACCCACCAGGTGTGAGCATCCCCTAGGGAGTCATAGGACAACATGAACATCCTGGACCACCAAGTTTTAGGGGGTTTGTAAAAAAAAGAAATAGGAGGAGTTGCTTAGAGTTGTCGAGCCAATGGTGGAAGAAGTACAAGAAGAAGAAGAAGCGTTTGCCGGAACGTCTGGAGGAATCGTCACTCCTCAAAATGCTGTTTCTGAACCTGACGAGCGTTTGCTGGGAGCTCCTAGGAGAAAAAGATCAACACCCGTATTTGCCGCCGGATATCAAGAACCTCACCCCAATGAGTTAGGAGGAAAAGAGAGATGGTGTAATCTAAGTTTAGGGTACGACTTTTATTTTCATCTGGGCCAACTGGGTCTGTATACTGAGACCGAACTGACGGCGGGAGCTCCTCCCGACACCGTCATGACTTTGAGATCTTACGATTGGAAAATGTGTCAAGAGATCGTCAGTAACTGCATCAAAAGTAAAATGCCTGGGAATGAGAGTATTTCTGCAATGTGGTGCACGGTGCCTACCGATTTTGACAAAGTGCACATACGTTTTTTTTTGCTGCCTGAAGAATGAACCCCCTTTGTCTTTCATTACACTCTCTCGTCAAGTGGGTGAGGATGTGGAAAAGGCTCACTTTATTTAAAAAACTGTGGAAACCCGTTGCTTTAGAAAAAGTAAGTAAATTAAAGTGCCCATATTTTGACTATTTTTCAACAAGTTCAAATAGGTCTTTGAGTTCCATAAAACATGTTTCAGAAGTTGTTTGGTGGAAATAGCGTGTAGGAAACGATTGTTACCTACCTCTATTACCCTCTGTTTCAGCCCCTTCCAGAGTGTGCTGTTTTCTGCTGCTCATTACATATTCATGATCTGCAGCTAATTTGGCCACGCCCAAAGCTTCTAGAATCTTTGCCCACGCCCCACTGACTCTTACCACTACTACTACGTTAACTTTCACATGGACATGGCGGCAGTAGTTCAACCATACATGTTCGAACCAGAATCTGATCCTGAAGGAGGGGAGTCTCCTGCACTACCCTAGACTCAGAGAATTTAGCAAGACGCTTCTAAATGGTTAGTGAAACTTTCTATTTTTTTTAAACTTAGATAGTCAGTGTTTAGCCCGTGAAAGCTAAGTTAGGCTAGTCTAGCTATCGATAGCTAACGTTAGTGCCAGGTCAGGCACTATTATGAATTATTATTCATTATTTATTAAACTTAATGAATTTGTATTCACACAGTAGTAAACTATATTGTGCTTCTTGTTCACTAAACGTGAAGTTATGTCTTGTAAACACCCCGCTGCTTCAAGCTTCGCTCGGTTGGCAGATCCTGTAACCTGCTCTAACTTATAATATTTAATAACGTTAACGTTACAGTTTTTTCACTGTACTGAGTGTTCCTAAAGTACAGTAGTATTTTTCTGTCATACTTATGAGACTTGCATGTATGCGCTTGATATATTGGTGTATACTGATGTGTTCGCATTGTAAACTTGAGAAAGTCTAGCCTAGCACTACTTACCATTCACCTACTTACGTCAGGCTGAGAAAAAGTACTAGCTAGCTGGAGCACGCTCGTTCAAATGTAATCGTGGGTGCTATTATTGGGTAAAAAATACCAGGTTTATTATTTCTTTAGCTTTATTCATGCATGACTCCTTTTGTATTTGTTTGTTTAGGTGCACATGTGGAAATTGTGCAACAAAGCTGTCAGAGCCTGAGAATTTATGCTGCCAGGAGGTACCACAGGTAACATGATCTTTCCTATACTTATGTCAGCAATGTATGATTGCAGACAAGATGCCACTGCAGATACTTACCTTATGTTATGCATAACAGGTTACAAGACGGCTGCAGCAGCTGGATGAAAGGCCTCCATGTATGATAGGCAAACAGGTTCTAAACCTGGACGGTCTAAATGTGTTCTCACTGCAGAATGCATGCAACATTTACAGGGCTGACTACGGTCCTTTACAGTTATGGGGAATAGAGCAGTGAGTTATCTGTAATAACCTACTTACATTCACTGTTCATACAACATAATAAAGCAAATATAGTCTGCCAAAGCCTCTTTCAGATTTTTTTCTTGAACATAGCCAAGTATTTCCTTAGCAAACTGTATATTACACAAATTCACATGAAGCATTTTACACATGCAATAAACATTTATTTACCACTGTCATTGTACATAAAAATACAGTATTGAATGATTCACTGATTCCAAATTAGACATACATTATAAAACCTTTTGACTAGCAATGTTCATTTTTCTCAGTCGTTACAGGTATTAAGCCTACAGAAGTTTTGTGAGCTGGTGCTGGGGCTTCCTTGGTAGAAAGATACGGGTAGTGATCGCCTCATGTGTCGTGACGGGAGTTTCCTGACGCCCATGGAAGATATGTAGGCTTCAAACTCCCGCCCCTTGATTGAATCTTGAGACATAGCTGGCGATGACCTCCTCCTTGTCTGGATGCTCATATTGTGAAGACAGGTCCGGCGGGATGTTTATCTTCAGAATCTTGTCTCCATACGATGATGGGTCAACAAAGACTTTCTCCATGATCGATCATGTCCATCAAATCAACATACCCTGTGCAATACACATACACACAAAAAAGTGAATCACTAGTATAATTTACTACATTATTCAACAACTGTTCATTTTGCACATGAGATTTTGTAGTTTCTCAGGTATTTAAATACGTTTGTTTGGTTTTATTTATTGTGTTGAAAGCACTGTTGCAGTAATTTGTCATGTACAATGTAAATGTTTGTTTTTGTGTAAAAAAAAAAAAAAACTTACGGAATGTAGCATCTTTCTTCACTGGTCTGGCTCTGCACTCTCCCTTCCTGGATTTTGGAAAGCGCAGTTTGTAAAGAGGATCCCCTGAAGATGTGGTGGCTTGTCCTCGATTAGCATTCTCATTATAATGCAGTGCAGCCAGTCTTGGACAGTAAAAAGAAAATCAGACATGAAGACAATTTCAAGGAATGGGCAAATATTATCAAAGAATAAACAGTTTCATTTACCTGCACAGCATTCCCAGATATGGATAGACCATGTTTTTGGGTGCGAACCGCAGAATGACACTATGGAACGCCTCCAAAGAGGACGTCTGATAGTGGGGACCGAGTTTGGCAATATCCTTCAGGACAGTCTTCTTGGTCAGCTCCTTTTTCTAGATTGTAGAATGCAGGAGTTCCTGCAAGACAAAAAAAATATATATAGTACATATCATATTTTTGGTAATGACCAAGAAGACAGTTTTGTGCCAACACTCTTTCTTTCAGGGGGCTCAGTCTGGCAACCAATATATTTTGTAGCTGGTCTTTCTTCTGTATGTAATGTTTATGATGTACTGGCCTATACAAAAAGATAAATGACATCAACTTCATCTTACATGTATGCCAACAGCTACATCAAAAAAAAGGATCACTAATAAATACTACACAAGAGAAGAAACTAATTACAAATAATGGTTGGCTTTGAGTGTAAATTGTCCAGTGATGTAGCAATTTCAACCATACACTCGTTCTACCCTGGACAACACTAACATATTCCAGTTCAGAAAACATTTCCAAACGCATTATTTTAGCAAATTCCCCGAAACCGCCGAGGATGTGTACTGCATGACCGATTTTGTCACAGGGTTTGAATGTCGAGACAATGCAGATTGCTAAGCTAGCGGTTAGCGTTGCCTTGTACGGTGGCAAAACACTACCTACTTGGTTAGTTTAGCAAAACACTGCTTGGTTAGTTCGTGTAGAATTGCAAAATAAACACAGGTAAATACGTGCACAATTTGACATCTCCCTTATACATGAATTAGCTGCTAAAAAGATCAGAAACATATGTTTGGATTAGGGGCGAGCTAGGCCTAGCTACTGTATCTTCTGATGTGGTGGGCAAAAATCTACTGTAGCTTGACGACCAAACTTGTAATCTCGCCCACACACACACTTGTTTTAAACTGACTTTTTGTTGCGCAACCAATTACAGCATAGAAATATTTTACAAATGCACAACTTTCGAAAGTTTCGCTGGACAATGGCTTTGCAGGAGAAACCAAGCAGACTTGTAAACTAACTAATGTTAGAAGCTAGCGCTAGCGGTTAGCCGCCTCGGTGTCAATGGCAAAACACTGCTACAACACACACGAGTTTACCCTAATTTACAAATGAAATTGTATAGAACTACTTACATGTTCCTCATCTGCAGGTATTTCGCGCAAAGTTGGAACTGCGCCGTCGTTTAAGATGAGTTTCCCGGCTAATCCTGCCTTGTACTGACAGTAGTTTGAGAAATAGTCAGTCTCGAAATGATTGTTGCCAGTTTCTTGCCAACTGTAGCAGGGATATTGCCATCAAAAATGAACTCAATCCATGCCGCTCTTCTGTCCTCTTCGGCTGGGACACGATGTAGTGTTTTGTGCTCTTTTGTACAGCCAACAACAGAGCATTTCGCATGGGACTTCGACATGGTGTCTAACCCGAACCAGTGCTTCCAAATCGGTAACAAAATGGCTGCTATCCGAGAAGTTTACTGCTGAACCTGGTGGGTGGAGACACTGTACGTATGCTCTGAGGGGGTGGGAATATTCAAATATTTCGGTTTGTGACGTAGAAAACCCGTGGCGATTTTGAACAGCTCACCCAGAGGCTGAAGGTGGGATCAATTCTGAAATAGTACGGTGTCTTGTGTAATTCCGCTGGATTTTCTTGTAAAAATTGTTTTTTTTGCATATTTTGCTAGTATAGAGTCTAAGGAACAAGATTTTTTTTGTCTTCAAATTTTCACGATCCATTTTCACACTTAGATGATATCATCATTTATATAATGCATAATTAAGACTGGGACTACTATCACTTGGGGGTCAAATGTGAGAAAACACTGGTAAAGAGGGTATTCTGCCTAATTTTTGGGTGCTGATTCTGAATATCATATTTACTTAGCTGATTTTTTAGTTTTAAACCTGCTAATTAGCATTTGCGGCCTAAAACTGGCCTCCATAGGCAACATAGAACGGGTGAATAGGGTAAAAAATGTAACTCCTTGATATTCTTATGAAACTTTACTAGTTGATTAGTTATGTAGAGACAATATTTTTTTGCATTACAAGTTTTCTGAAAATATATGTTTAAGCATGTAATTTAACAATATCTCATTAATTATGCACTAATTTGCATACATTTCAATTACAGACATCTGAATATTGGATAGTTAACATTGAATGTATACGTTCAGGTTTGCCTTCAGAACTTTTTCTGGATTCAGAGCCTTAAAAGAATGGCTTGTTCAAGCACCAGTCCTAGGTTATGCCGATTTCAGTCGTCCCTTTATCTTAGAGACGGATGCATGCCATGCAGGATTGGGGGCAGTTTTGTCACAGGAGAAGGATGGGTTACAGCGACCAATAGCCTTTGCTAGCCGGAACTTGCGGCCAAGTGAGAGGAACATGTCAAATTATAGTGCCATGAAACTCAAACTCCTTGCAGTCAAGTGGGCAATCACAGAAAAAAATGTCAAGTATCTCCTGGGCAACACGTTCACCGTGTACACTGACAACAATCCCCTCCAATACTTGCAGTCAGCGAAACTGGGCGCTCTGGAACATTGCTGGGTTTCTCAGCTTGCCCTCTTTATTACAACATCAAATATTGTCCTGGGCCAGCTAATTGCAATGCCGATACCCTTTCTAGGCTTCCCACAAGCCCCACTAACACTTTGCGATTTGTGTCACACGGCCTGGACGTCCCCCTGCCGCTTGCCATAGCCAACATGCAAGCCTCAAGTGCACCTATCCAAGACTCTTGGATGACAGAATCTTGTATGGTGGACACCATCCCTGGTCGAACCAAAAGAGACCGGAAAGTCCTGCAAGGGACTGATCCCTGTATTTCCAGATACCTGTGGTTTTGGTGACAGGGATGACCACATACCCGTATTTCCAGATACCTGTGGTTTTGGTGACAGGGACGACCACATACCCGTTAAGACAAGTGGAGTGAACCAAGGGAAGTCCGCAATTGATAAAGCAGTGGTCCCAGATACAGGAAGTGGATGGGACCTTGTACCGAGCGATCCAGGCTCCTCCTTCCAGGGATCCAGTGCTGCAGCTTTTACTGCCAAAGGTGTTGCGAGTCAAAGTGCTCACTAGCCTACACAACAACCACGGCCATCTGGGGGTGGACAGGACCACAGATCTGATATGACAGAGGTGCTACTGGCCCCAGATGTGGCATGAGGTGCAAAAGTGGTGTTCTGAGTGTGAGCACTGTGCTTGCTAAAGCAAGACAACCCAAGCCAGAACCTTCTTGGGAAATATGCTAGCCCCTAAGCCTTTGTAAATAATCTCCATTGACTTTACTCTCTTGGATTGGGCTAGCACAGGACAAGAGAATGTTCTGGTAGTCACAAATGTTTTCTCAAAGTTTACCCAGGCCTTTCCCACCCCTGATCAGAGAGCTTCCACCGTAGCTAAGATTCTAACTGAGAGATGGTTTTATGTGTATGGCGTGCAAAGGAGAATCCACTCTGATCAGGGGAGCAGCTTTGAGGAGGAGCTGTTGAAACACCTGTGTGACACCTATAACAAAGACTAGAACCACCACTTATCATCCAGAGGGGAATGGTCAATGTGAACGTTTCAACAGGACACTTCATGACTTGTTCAGGACCTTACCCCCTGAAAAGAAGCGTAAATGGCCCCAGTTGCTCCCTCAGCTCCTGTTCGCCTATAATACCACCGTGTACCAGTCCACACAGCACTCCCCATACGAGCTGATGTTCGGTCAGAAGCCACAGTTACCAGTCGACCACCTACTTGGATATACTGGAGGTGACCACAGGGTCAGTCCACCGACTGATTGGGTGGTGCAACATCAAGAGTACCTGACTTCTGTCTATGCTAGTGCTAGGAGACACTTAGAAGAGGCTGCGGCATATCATAGGCATGGTGGTCCTAACACTGTAGTCCTCTTCAAAGTGGTTGTATGCACATCCCACCTCACTGAGGCCAGGTGCAGGACAAAAAAGCTTATCAAGGAAAGAAGAGTAGTTGTCCGCACACTGCCATCATAACACATAACGCAACGTTTCGACCCACCAGGGTCATCATGAAGACCCTGGTGGGTCGAAACGTTGCGTTATGTTTTTAACTCAATAAATTTAGTTCTTCTGGGAGATTGTAGTGTGCGGTCCTGACACTGTACCCATATTACCACCTGGCACTCTAGTCTTTTTCTAGTGGGCAGTGGTAGTGTAGTGGTTAAGGAGCTGGGCTAGCGTGCAGTAGCCTGAAAGTTGTCGGTCGGTTCAATTCCCGGCTTTCACTGTTATGCCCTTGAGCAAGGCACTTAACCCCAAGTTGCTCCGGGGACAATGTGATCTCTTGTAATATAGCTGACATAGTGACTTTGGTGTCTGCTAAATATATGTAAACTCTTTTGCAAGAACCATTTTCATGGTCGCCACAAAATCCAGGATACATGGGTGTCTACCAAGTATGAAATTGTGGAGTGTCTTGATGGAATTGGCACACACTATAAGATCAGGCTGTATGGGGAAAAGGGCCCCCTTAAGACGTTCCACTCATAATACTGCCGGACAGCATTCAAACCCCTTCCACCTCCCACAGTCTGTTTCACATGAGTTCTCTGCCAGTGTAGCAGAAGTAAATATTCTCCCCGTCCCCTTCAAGCCTTGGCAGTAGATAGGTATGCTACCAGGATGGTGAACTTTAAAGACAGGTGTGTATGCAGAAAGGCTGACCTGCAGCGCTGGCGCACACGTCCACCTGTGGGTGGTGATCATATACGTAGCTTCCTCTCTGGGAGAACACAGCCGGTCATTTGATATTTTTGCCGCATGGGTGTTTGTGGTTGTTGTTGTTGGAAGAACATGGCTTTATTCTTAATTCTAAGACTTCATTGCTTCTCTCGCACGCCCGGCCTGTTGGCTGTGGATAACCCGTAGCTTTTAAAGAGAGCAAATGCACATGGTTTAGTGTCTGAGCAATGTTTTCCCTTGAGTTTTTTGTTTTTTGTATTAGTTCAGGCTGTGAGAGGGCCATCCGTGGTTTGTCTGTTTGTTTGTACCTTATATTCTTTTGTTTGTTAATTTTGCCTACTGTTACTCAACTACCCATGCCTATGTCACCTGTGTTGCCTGTACTATTATTATTATTATAGATTATTTCCAAGACAAATTTCTCTTAAGGTAGACAATAGAATGACATGGCAGGTCAAGGAAAGCATCAAGAAAAGCAAAGATTAAGAAATCGTTTTTGACATAGGCAACAAGGGTGGAGGTGTTTTTACACTTTTCAGACACTCAAAGTTTGAAAACTATGGATATTGTTTTAGAACCAACAACCTTTCTACATTATCTGGGGGTTTTGTGTGCAAAAAGTGGAATTAATTGTCAAAAAATTAGAAGAAAATGTGAAAATCACTTTTCGGACTAGATATAATCGCTTATTTTAAAACATACAGAAAAAAACACTAAAGATGGATCGTGAAAATTTGAAGACAAAAAAAATCTTGATCCTTAGACTCTATATTAGCAAAATATGCAAAAAAATTAATTTTTACATGAAAATCCAGCGGGACCCTATTTTCCAAACACAGCGTACTGTACTAAAACCTGTATCTCACTCAAAACAGCATGGATGGTTTTTCTTACAAGTTTGTATGCATGTGGAAGCACCAGAGACACACAATAACACCCCAAATCCCAGAAAAAGTGATTTTTGCATAATATGGGCACTTTAACTTAAAGTTTGTTGTACTGTATATTGTACAAAATATTCTGAGTTGTAAGTTCATACGAAAGTTGTTGTTACTCACACACTCACAAACACAAACACACACACACACACACACACACACACACACACATCCATATGTATATGTATACAGACACACACACACACACACACACACACACACACATTCAACAAAGTGTAGTCATTCAAACTAACTTGAGCTTCAAACTAACTTTCTTGCTTACTTAAAGATTATTAACTTCCACAATAACTGCTTTTTGCATTGACATAGAATGTAATGCTAAACTGGTTTCATTCAAATAATGACAAGATTTACCACAAACATTACATAGCCTTAAGAGGTTGCATGAGAAATAGGTATGTATGGTAGATCGTGTAAAAGACCTTATAGGTCTTATAGGCATATAAAGGCCTGCATCTGCAATGTAATCTGCATAATCTAGGAGGTCAAACATCAGTCTATATGACGATTTTTCAGATTTTTCATAAAACCATACTGTATTTGAGTATACTGTAGACATATCAGCCTCACCACTTTAACTAAAGCAAACATTTTATATTCAATAGTTAATATTGAGATTGGATGTCAGTTGTCAATAAAAGATTGTGTCTTTACATTCCTTGTGTCACTGATTCCTTGTGTCCTTGTCTTCTGCCTCACACATTCTTTATACATACATAGCACCAAACCCTCATTATAGCCCCAAAATGAACACGGAATTCTACTAAACATAAAATTGTACCTTTTTTTTGAAGGGGCTGATTGTTTTTGAATGGTCTGGCACTTGCCTAAAGCTAGCCTCTGACGTGAATTTGGTGAGGTTTCACATGTACTCTTCAGTTTTTGAGATTGAGGTATCTGATGCAGTGTGTTTCCGTGTGATAGTGAGGCCTTGTTGTTCCGGACAGTATTATTTGGCGAGCTTCAACATTTTATCCATACCTACTTATGATAATAAACTGTATAAATAAACTCTCTCGTTCAATCCTTTAAGCAAAATAATATGGCTCATTTCCATAATGTTACACTTTCTTCATGGAATGGTGGGCATTTCATTCATTCATCATTGCTCTGTAAGCATTCTTGCATGCGTTAATTGTTTTGTTACAATTTCCTTACACTCCAGAAGCAAATTGACAGATTCACATTGTTTTTTTATGTTTTCACGAGTGAAGTGAACTGAGTAATACTTACTTGACTTGCTTCACTTACTTAGTATAACTTCATCTAGATAAGTTCCTTTAATTGTCTTTTCCAGGCAAGCGGTTTCCAAATTTTTGCAAGTATAGTTGCATAGTTAAAACATCAGATTGTATAGTGTACATTTCTGTGTGTACATGATTCAAGTGTTATCAGATAATTTGGTGTGTTTGTGATTTGACAACAAAATAGATTTTCATTTTAAAACAAGTGTTTCATTTTGTAAAAGATCCGAGGGATTCTGTTATTTGGCCGTGGCGGCTGTGTGTTAATTGTGTTTTTTGTTTTTTTTAAAAATTGAATTTGAAATGTCAAAATTCTGCTAAAGCAATGGAAGGAAAAATCTGTAACAACAGTTCTGCTCACACATTCTCTAACCATTTGCTCCATGATCTTGCGAAGCCCCCTTTAGTCAAATAAATCTCCTCAGGTTGTAATATTCTCTTTTGACAACTCATGTATTCTCTTTAGAAGCTGTGTCTGCCTCTTTGTTTTCTGGAGATTTTAATCATTTTACATCTCTGAATGACAATATATCTTGTTTTATACTTTGAGAACCCCCCCCCCATTTTTGTTTACCTCCCTCGTTTAGGTCAGAAAACAGGATCGGAAATCAGTTTCCGTCCTTTAACAGAGCATTGTTCAATTTCCAATAACCTCATAGTGATGAATATCTGACGCATCTGTTTATCCGGACAAATAGCAGACTGGGGAAACGTAAGACATGATCAATCCACGATTTGAGCGTTACGTTTTTTATTTGACATAGTGATGTCCAAACCTCCTGCAAATAGCTGTACAGTACATACCGGTATCTGTCTATATGATTTTCTTATAATAATTTCTTATAATATATTCTGTTAATACGCTGCATATATCTATAGTATTCTTACTACTATTATAAAGTTACTGCTACTTCATTGCACATATCTGTAGCCTACATGTTGTTCATACATTGTTCATATGTTATATACTGCTAATACGCTGCACATATTTACCTTCTGGGTTTACCTTCTGTAAACCAGCTATTCTTATCAATTTCTTGTCCTGTCTGTCTATGCACCACCCGTCTATACTTTGTATATCACATTGCACTTTCCTGCTTTTTTGCACTTCTGGTTAGACGCAAACTGCATTTCGCTAACTTTGTACTTGTAGTAATACCAATAAAGTTGAATCTAATAAAGACCCAGCAATTCATTTTTTTCCTCTGTGCGGGACATGAGTCTAAGACCTATACGCAAGTCAAGCACCATGTATTTGAGTCCTACTGCACTCTTTGTGTTGCACCCTGTGCATGTAAAATGATAAATTACTTGTATATTACTTCACAGAGCGCACAATATTTTATTTTCAAAAAGCTGACACAGAGCGCACAAACTTTCTTTTCAAAATGGCGGACATAGCATTTTTCTCATTTTATAGCGACGCAAGGGGTGATTGATGACATTTTTGGGGGTGTGTCTTACATAGGCATGTTAGTTTTTCACAGTGTTTCATTGGTTGATAACAGTTCAGGGGGGAGTGTTGTAACATAAAGACATAAAAAGCATCGGGTAGGTGTGTACCAACTTTCAAGACAGTCAAACCAATAACTTGTCAAGAGTTTCTGGACCTGTATTTACAAGGATGGCTGAATCACATACACCAAGAGTATCCGTTTCCAAGAAAAGAGTTACGCTCACATCGGTTAGCAACAGGCTAATGGATCCTGAAATAACTTTTGCACCAAAAAGAGGAAAGCCGGAAACATTCGTAAACTTTTTTCATAAACCGAGCAATGCTCTGGAATACCAATGGATGTTGAGTGATGGTCGCATAGGAGGCTATGTTTTTGACAAAGAAGAATGCAGTGTGAAGCTATATGTTTTGGCTTCACCGTATTTGGTGTTTTCAGACGGGATGCTACACATCTCATTTTGCGCTGCCGATTGGATAATGTTTAGGGACATTTGGAGTGATCTTGAACTACCTGTTTCGGATTGCACCTTCACAGCATCATGGAATAGTTCGGTCTATACCAAATGTTACCATATTTATGCTAATTGTCTTGAAATAGAACCACAGGGGTTCATTCACCTGTGTAGTGATGACTACAGAATAGCAACATATGCTGAAGCAATATATGCTGTAGAAAATGATGTAGAGAAATTCGTACGAGGTCCTAAAGTGAGGTATCTATGGAAAGACATGCTTGTTTTAAGTGATGTTTTCAAAAAGGTTGATAGATTGTTCAAATGGAGTGTTGGCTTGGATAGATACCAAAGGATCAAGAGGCGTCTTTTCCCGACGCGTCGCCTTGATCTGGCCAACGATTGTGAATCGTCAGCTCTGGAATCAACGCCCCTCGACATACAAGAAGAATGTACCACCAAAATGAAACTGAAACACCAATGATTATCTCATCAACAAATATCTGTGAATCCTCTGAAGCTACTGGATTTGATTGTCACTACCTTACAACATCCTAAAGGCGTGTGTGTGCAACATTCTACAGCATATTGTCGCTGAGAAGTTATGTGAGATTTTTTTCGGCTGTGAAGTCCGGATGCCTACTACTACAAGACGCACATAGGGGATATAAAAAAACAGAGACTTTTTAAGCCAGAATTGTTACAAGTCATCACGAGTGTTTTCCAGACATAAGAAATTCATGTAAACCCTCAAAATTCCTGGGGTGCTGTAGAGGCCTTTGTGTATGAAACATTACAATTAAGGAAAACATTGCTGAAGCTCTGGATTAAAGCTCTGGACTGTGAAAAATACTTTTTTCAAAAGATCATTGTGTTAGAAACCGGCAATCAAAAGATTCTGACTTTTCAAGATTCTGTTATACCATAGAATTTGCAGTGCCTTAGCATCGTTTTAATGCCCTTAAAAACAAATGATGTTTGCTAGGTCATTGTCTGAAGACTGCTCTAACCTATTGTATGTAGGGGCTTCCATTAACAAACCATATCACGTAACAGTAGGCTATGTGAAACTTGAGAAAACATGTCAGACAACATATAACAGCTGTATGTACATATACTGTAGATGTTGGTATCATTAAGTTGTATGAAAATGTGTTTTTTCTATTTATAGATAGCTTTTAAACTATTTAGATACTTTACCATTGTAAATGTGTTTGTGTGGGTGACTAACCTGGGTGTTCCCATGCTGCCTTGCGCGCGATTTGATTCACGCTGCTAAGGCAGCCTGGAGACCATGGAGCAAATTTTCGCCTGAGATAGGGGATGAGCTATGCACAGACGCATTTGATAGACATCCGTGGCACCCAATAAACGGATCGATCTGGGCATTTTTTTTTCAAATACGAGAAGATTAACGTTTGGTTCCCAGACCACGTCTCATTGAGAAGTGGTGGCGCTAGCCAGGCTAGTGGGTGACAATAAATGTTTTCAAAATCATTATTTGGTGAAAAGGTTATAATGGCGGACCCTCTAAATGCGGCTTACTACACACCATCCAGTGAGGGGTCGGTAAAACAAGATTAAAAGAAGCTGTATTTAAAGATACAGGTGTACGTTTGTCTGACAAAGATGTCACCGACTGGTTACCTGTTGAGGATTCTTATACACTTCACAAAAATATGCATGTTAATTACAAGAGAATTACAGTTTCAAGCAGACTTGGTTGATGCCTATATACTCAAAGTAGTATATAGTAGTACTTTAAATATACAGTACGTTGACACACATAGACATTTTTAGCAAATATGCCTGGGTATGTGTTCTGAAAATAATAATTGTATCTGAATTCATTTGAAAGGAATTGCATGCAAACCGACCGTGGGACAGAATTCTTCAACAAACATATTTTTTGTATTATAAAGAGACTATTACTTTAATAACTCAGCAGCACTGAAGAAACATATTGTAAGCCTGTTCATTTAAAACAAATAAAACTCCCTCTGACAGTGGTGACTTTAGAACTGACAGTGGACATTCTGACGGCTGGTGACAGTGGCCTCATTACAACATACAATTCCAAAACGTATACCACTCAAGTCAATAGCTTCTTGCTTAACAACTTTGTTATTTTTTGGACCAAAAGTTAAATTTAAGTTAAAAAGTTTTTTAAGGAATATAAGGTACAATTAAGCAATATCATTATTAAAAGTACCCATCCCTATATCATCAAATATCAAATCATCATAGTAAAAAATAAAGTCATTACCAGTAAGAATTATGCATCACTGACATCATGTTAAACCGTCATCTACTGCCCCTACTCGTGCTAATTCATAATGATACATTGCATTGTTCTGAAAACTGGATTGTAAACTGTATGTATGACGTGAAGAACAGATAACAAATAACAATTGTGAGCACTGTGGCAAACATTCAATAAGAAACATATAGGTTCAATTAGCAATAGGCTATCATTAAATGATGTTCAAATGCTTTCCATAATGACTATTGTGATAGATGTTAAGGAAAGGATGTTTTGTGTGTTTTATCTATCTTTTACCATGTAAATGTTAAGGTTTTTTGTGGAAGCCAGCTTGCACAAACATTAGCTATCATTTTACTAACTAGCAGTGTTAGCCCATAGATATGAGCAAAGACTAACATGGTAAGCCGATCATATGTGCTAATTCAATCTCTAGGGATCTAGGGCTACTGCAACTGGATTGATAAAAGGTCATGTAGTTGTAAACATCTCATTGTGCTTGAGAAGAGCAAAATCTATCAGTATGGTATGATATGCCATGCTATTTTGTTGTTGTGTTTTTATAAAAAACTAAAAAATAATCCCTGTCAGTTCCATACAGTTCGACGGGTATCAGAAAGAGAGGTCATGCTACTCCATCCTCAGTGTTCCGCTGGCGGGTCGGGTATCCCCCTCCCCCACCTCCCCCAACATTCTAAAACAATTGTATGCACCATATTGCTAGCATGGTAATGGCATACACCATTTGAAAGCTTGGACTCTTGGACAAACATGACAACTTTTTTCATGTAGGCTACAATCTGTATAGTGCTTGACATTGTCAGATTAATCTTAATATGTCTCACTTAAATTTCATCTAAAAAGCCCTCCTCCCCCTCATCACCTTTGGTGCTACCCTAACTGCAGTGTATATCCTTAGCAATAAGTAAATTCAGCATTATGGGTCTTGACATATTCACAGGAATCCATAGAAATGGAATCTTCATGTTGTTTTATCCAATATTAGTTGTGCAGATGTATAGTCCATCTTATACACACCCATTGAAGCAACAAAGAAAATGGAAAAAATGAGACTTTTGTGTAATTATTCCATATTTTGTGTAGCCATTCTATATCAGAACCCCTGACATACAATCCAAATAGTCTACAAGAAACTTCAGAGTGTTACCATCATTTGAGACCAAGATTATGCTTCTGCACAAAAGGGGTTCATTTGCATGTAAGCATTTGATTGTCAGTATGCATTTTGGATAACCAAGAGTCCAAGCTTTCAAATGGTGTATGCCATTACCATGCTAGCAATATGGTGCATACAATTGTTTTAGAATGTTGGGGGAGGTGGGGGAGGGGGATACCCGACCCGCCAGCGGAACACTGAGGATGGAGTAGCATGACCTCTCTTTCTGATACCCGTCGAACTGTATGGAACTGACAGGGATTATTTTTTAGTTTTTTATAAAAACACAACAACAAAATAGCATGGCATATCATACCATACTGATAGATTTTGCTCTTCTCAAGCACAATGAGATGTTTACAACTACATGACCTTTTATCAATCCAGTTGCAGTAGCCCTAGATCCCTAGAGATTGAATTAGCACATATGATCGGCTTACCATGTTAGTCTTTGCTCATATCTATGGGCTAACACTGCTAGTTAGTAAAATGATAGCTAATGTTTGTGCAAGCTGGCTTCCACAAAAAACCTTAACATTTACATGGTAAAAGATAGATAAAACACACAAAACATCCTTTCCTTAACATTTATCACAATAGTCATTATGGAAAGCATTTGAACATCATTTAATGATAGCCTATTGCTAATTGAACCTATATGTTTCTTATTGAATGTTTGCCACAGTGCTCACAATTGTTATTTGTTATCTGTTCTTCACGTCATACATACAGTTTACAATCCAGTTTTCAGAACAATGCAATGTATCATTATGAATTAGCACGAGTAGGGGCAGTAGATGACGGTTTAACATGATGTCAGTGATGCATAATTCCTACTGGTAATGACTTTATTTTTTACTATGATGATTTGATATTTGATGATATAGGGATGGGTACTTTTAATAATGATATTGCTTAATTGTACCTTATATTCCTTAAAAAACTTTTTAACTTAAATTTAACTTTTGGTCCAAAAAATAACAAAGTTGTTAAGCAAGAAGCTATTGACTTGAGTGGTATACGTTTTGGAATTGTATGTTGTAATGAGGCCACTGTCACCAGCCGTCAGAATGTCCACTGTCAGTTCTAAAGTCACCACTGTCAGAGGGAGTTTTATTTGTTTTAAATGAACAGGCTTACAATATGTTTCTTCAGTGCTGCTGAGTTATTAAAGTAATAGTCTCTTTATAATACAAAAAATATGTTTGTTGAAGAATTCTGTCCCACGGTCGGTTTGCATGCAATTCCTTTCAAATGAATTCAGATACAATTATTATTTTCAGAACACATACCCAGGCATATTTGCTAAAAATGTCTATGTGTGTCAACGTACTGTATATTTAAAGTACTACTATATACTACTTTGAGTATATAGGCATCAACCAAGTCTGCTTGAAACTGTAATTCTCTTGTAATTAACATGCATATTTTTGTGAAGTGTATAAGAATCCTCAACAGGTAACCAGTCGGTGACATCTTTGTCAGACAAACGTACACCTGTATCTTTAAATACAGCTTCTTTTAATCTTGTTTTACCGACCCCTCACTGGATGGTGTGTAGTAAGCCGCATTTAGAGGGTCCGCCATTATAACCTTTTCACCAAATAATGATTTTGAAAACATTTATTGTCACCCACTAGCCTGGCTAGCGCCACCACTTCTCAATGAGACGTGGTCTGGGAACCAAACGTTAATCTTCTCGTATTTGAAAAAAAAATGCCCAGATCCGTTTATTGGGTGCCACGGATGTCTATCAAATGCGTCTGTGCATAGCTCATCCCCTATCTCAGGCGAAAATTTGCTCCATGGTCTCCAGGCTGCCTTAGCAGCGTGAATCAAATCGCGCGCAAGGCAGCATGGGAACACCCAGGTTAGTCACCCACACAAACACATTTACAATGGTAAAGTATCTAAATAGTTTAAAAGCTATCTATAAATAGAAAAAACACATTTTCATACAACTTAATGATACCAACATCTACAGTATATGTACATACAGCTGTTATATGTTGTCTGACATGTTTTCTCAAGTTTCACATAGCCTACTGTTACGTGATATGGTTTGTTAATGGAAGCCCCTACATACAATGGGTTAGAGCAGTCTTCAGACAATGACCTAGCAAACATCATTTGTTTTTAAGGGCATTAAAACGATGCTAAGGCACTGCAAATTCTATGGTATAACAGAATCTTGAAAAGTCAGAATCTTTTGATTGCCGGTTTCTAACACAATGATCTTTTGAAAAAAGTATTTTTCACAGTCCAGAGCTTTAATCCAGAGCTTCAGCAATGTTTTCCTTAATTGTAATGTTTCATACACAAAGGCCTCTACAGCACCCCAGGAATTTTGAGGGTTTACATGAATTTCTTATGTCTGGAAAACACTCGTGATGACTTGTAACAATTCTGGCTTAAAAAGTCTCTGTTTTTTTATATCCCCTATGTGCGTCTTGTAGTAGTAGGCATCCGGACTTCACAGCCGAAAAAAATCTCACATAACTTCTCAGCGACAATATGCTGTAGAATGTTGCACACACACGCCTTTAGGATGTTGTAAGGTAGTGACAATCAAATCCAGTAGCTTCAGAGGATTCACAGATATTTGTTGATGAGATAATCATTGGTGTTTCAGTTTCATTTTGGTGGTACATTCTTCTTGTATGTCGAGGGGCGTTGATTCCAGAGCTGACGATTCACAATCGTTGGCCAGATCAAGGCGACGCGTCGGGAAAAGACGCCTCTTGATCCTTTGGTATCTATCCAAGCCAACACTCCATTTGAACAATCTATCAACCTTTTTGAAAACATCACTTAAAACAAGCATGTCTTTCCATAGATACCTCACTTTAGGACCTCGTACGAATTTCTCTACATCATTTTCTACAGCATATATTGCTTCAGCATATGTTGCTATTCTGTAGTCATCACTACACAGGTGAATGAACCCCTGTGGTTCTATTTCAAGACAATTAGCATAAATATGGTAACATTTGGTATAGACCGAACTATTCCATGATGCTGTGAAGGTGCAATCCGAAACAGGTAGTTCAAGATCACTCCAAATGTCCCTAAACATTATCCAATCGGCAGCGCAAAATGAGA
This sequence comes from Alosa pseudoharengus, assembly GCF_046254945.1. NCBI lineage: Eukaryota > Metazoa > Chordata > Actinopteri > Clupeiformes > Clupeidae > Alosa > Alosa pseudoharengus. Next base: position 17,626,822 of record NW_027468564.1, on the reverse strand, counting down.
TGTGTAGCATCCCGTCTGAAAACACCAAATACGGTGAAGCCAAAACATATAGCTTCACACTGCATTCTTCTTTGTCAAAAACATAGCCTCCTATGCGACCATCACTCAACATCCATTGGTATTCCAGAGCATTGCTCGGTTTATGAAAAAAGTTTACGAATGTTTCCGGCTTTCCTCTTTTTGGTGCAAAAGTTATTTCAGGATCCATTAGCCTGTTGCTAACCGATGTGAGCGTAACTCTTTTCTTGGAAACGGATACTCTTGGTGTATGTGATTCAGCCATCCTTGTAAATACAGGTCCAGAAACTCTTGACAAGTTATTGGTTTGACTGTCTTGAAAGTTGGTACACACCTACCCGATGCTTTTTATGTCTTTATGTTACAACACTCCCCCCTGAACTGTTATCAACCAATGAAACACTGTGAAAAACTAACATGCCTATGTAAGACACACCCCCAAAAATGTCATCAATCACCCCTTGCGTCGCTATAAAATGAGAAAAATGCTATGTCCGCCATTTTGAAAAGAAAGTTTGTGCGCTCTGTGTCAGCTTTTTGAAAATAAAATATTGTGCGCTCTGTGAAGTAATATACAAGTAATTTATCATTTTACATGCACAGGGTGCAACACAAAGAGTGCAGTAGGACTCAAATACATGGTGCTTGACTTACGTATAGGTCTTAGACTCATGTCCCGCACAGAGGAAAAAAATGAATTGCTGGGTCTTTATTAGATTCAACTTTATTGGTATTACTACAAGTACAAAGTTAGCGAAATGCAGTTTGCGTCTAACCAGAAGTGCAAAAAAGCAGGAAAGTGCAATGTGATATACAAAGTATAGACGGGTGGTGCATAGACAGACAGGACAAGAAATTGATAAGAATAGCTGGTTTACAGAAGGTAAACCCAGAAGGTAAATATGTGCAGCGTATTAGCAGTATATAACATATGAACAATGTATGAACAACATGTAGGCTACAGATATGTGCAATGAAGTAGCAGTAACTTTATAATAGTAGTAAGAATACTATAGATATATGCAGCGTATTAACAGAATATATTATAAGAAATTATTATAAGAAAATCATATAGACAGATACCGGTATGTACTGTACAGCTATTTGCAGGAGGTTTGGACATCACTATGTCAAATAAAAAACGTAACGCTCAAATCGTGGATTGATCATGTCTTACGTTTCCCCAGTCTGCTATTTGTCCGGATAAACAGATGCGTCAGATATTCATCACTATGAGGTTATTGGAAATTGAACAATGCTCTGTTAAAGGACGGAAACTGATTTCCGATCCTGTTTTCTGACCTAAACGAGGGAGGTAAACAAAAATGGGGGGGGGGGTTCTCAAAGTATAAAACAAGATATATTGTCATTCAGAGATGTAAAATGATTAAAATCTCCAGAAAACAAAGAGGCAGACACAGCTTCTAAAGAGAATACATGAGTTGTCAAAAGAGAATATTACAACCTGAGGAGATTTATTTGACTAAAGGGGGCTTCGCAAGATCATGGAGCAAATGGTTAGAGAATGTGTGAGCAGAACTGTTGTTACAGATTTTTCCTTCCATTGCTTTAGCAGAATTTTGACATTTCAAATTCAATTTTTAAAAAAAACACAATTAACACACAGCCGCCACGGCCAAATAACAGAATCCCTCGGATCTTTTACAAAATGAAACACTTGTTTTAAAATGAAAATCTATTTTGTTGTCAAATTACAAACACACCAAATGATCTGATAACACTTGAATCATGTACACACAGAAATGTACACTATACAATCTGATGTTTTAACTATGCAACTATACTTGCAAAAATTTGGAAACCGCTTGCCTGGAAAAGACAATTAAAGGAACTTATCTAGATGAAGTTATACTAAGTAAGTGAAGCAAGTCAAGTAAGTATTACTCAGTTCACTTCACTCGTGAAAACATAAAAAAACAATGTGAATCTGTCAATTTGCTTCTGGAGTGTAAGGAAATTGTAACAAAACAATTAACGCATGCAAGAATGCTTACAGAGCAATGATGAATGAATGAAATGCCCACCATTCCATGAAGAAAGTGTAACATTATGGAAATGAGCCATATTATTTTGCTTAAAGGATTGAACGAGAGAGTTTATTTATACAGTTTATTATCATAAGTAGGTATGGATAAAATGTTGAAGCTCGCCAAATAATACTGTCCGGAACAACAAGGCCTCACTATCACACGGAAACACACTGCATCAGATACCTCAATCTCAAAAACTGAAGAGTACATGTGAAACCTCACCAAATTCACGTCAGAGGCTAGCTTTAGGCAAGTGCCAGACCATTCAAAAACAATCAGCCCCTTCAAAAAAAAGGTACAATTTTATGTTTAGTAGAATTCCGTGTTCATTTTGGGGCTATAATGAGGGTTTGGTGCTATGTATGTATAAAGAATGTGTGAGGCAGAAGACAAGGACACAAGGAATCAGTGACACAAGGAATGTAAAGACACAATCTTTTATTGACAACTGACATCCAATCTCAATATTAACTATTGAATATAAAATGTTTGCTTTAGTTAAAGTGGTGAGGCTGATATGTCTACAGTATACTCAAATACAGTATGGTTTTATGAAAAATCTGAAAAATCGTCATATAGACTGATGTTTGACCTCCTAGATTATGCAGATTACATTGCAGATGCAGGCCTTTATATGCCTATAAGACCTATAAGGTCTTTTACACGATCTACCATACATACCTATTTCTCATGCAACCTCTTAAGGCTATGTAATGTTTGTGGTAAATCTTGTCATTATTTGAATGAAACCAGTTTAGCATTACATTCTATGTCAATGCAAAAAGCAGTTATTGTGGAAGTTAATAATCTTTAAGTAAGCAAGAAAGTTAGTTTGAAGCTCAAGTTAGTTTGAATGACTACACTTTGTTGAATGTGTGTGTGTGTGTGTGTGTGTGTGTGTGTGTGTCTGTATACATATACATATGGATGTGTGTGTGTGTGTGTGTGTGTGTGTGTGTTTGTGTTTGTGAGTGTGTGAGTAACAACAACTTTCGTATGAACTTACAACTCAGAATATTTTGTACAATATACAGTACAACAAACTTTAAGTTAATTTACTTACTTTTTCTAAAGCAACGGGTTTCCACAGTTTTTTAAATAAAGTGAGCCTTTTCCACATCCTCACCCACTTGACGAGAGAGTGTAATGAAAGACAAAGGGGGTTCATTCTTCAGGCAGCAAAAAAAAACGTATGTGCACTTTGTCAAAATCGGTAGGCACCGTGCACCACATTGCAGAAATACTCTCATTCCCAGGCATTTTACTTTTGATGCAGTTACTGACGATCTCTTGACACATTTTCCAATCGTAAGATCTCAAAGTCATGACGGTGTCGGGAGGAGCTCCCGCCGTCAGTTCGGTCTCAGTATACAGACCCAGTTGGCCCAGATGAAAATAAAAGTCGTACCCTAAACTTAGATTACACCATCTCTCTTTTCCTCCTAACTCATTGGGGTGAGGTTCTTGATATCCGGCGGCAAATACGGGTGTTGATCTTTTTCTCCTAGGAGCTCCCAGCAAACGCTCGTCAGGTTCAGAAACAGCATTTTGAGGAGTGACGATTCCTCCAGACGTTCCGGCAAACGCTTCTTCTTCTTCTTGTACTTCTTCCACCATTGGCTCGACAACTCTAAGCAACTCCTCCTATTTCTTTTTTTTACAAACCCCCTAAAACTTGGTGGTCCAGGATGTTCATGTTGTCCTATGACTCCCTAGGGGATGCTCACACCTGGTGAGTGCGGGGATGTTCAGATGGGGTGGGTGGGTGGGCGAAAGTAACCTCACACCACATGAAATGGGTAAGTATGACCTCTCTCATGAACTTTAGGGGTAGTTAGGTCTTCCCCTGTGGGTAGTAAAAAACTTTCTTTGATTTTACGTCTTACAGATGACTCCCAGGGGATGCTCACACCTGGTGGGGTGCGGGGTTGTTCACATAGGGTGGGTGGGCGAAAGTAACCTCACACCCCTGGGTTGGGTGAGTATGACCTCTCTCATGAACTTTAGGGTTAGTTAGGTCTACCCCTACGGGTAGTAAAAAACTTTCTTTGATTTTAATGTCTTACAGATGAGTCTGCATGGGGGGTGCAGAGGGAGGGTGGGCCGGGGGGCTCAGGGAGGGTGGCTGGATGACCGAAAGTAACCCGGGGATGGGTGAACATGGCCCGAACATGACCGCTAGTTCAAGGAAGCTCATTGGTTAACAGGCTGGCCACACCCAATGATCCCATTGGTACGAGAAATACTAGTCTAAATCTGGGACAACCACGCCCTCCCACCTTCTCGTTTTCGACTCATTTCCAGTCATACGCCCGGAGGGAACGGTCGCAGTCTTCAGAATCTCCTCTGGACTCTGTCTCTCTCACGGACTCTGTCTCTCTCAGACCTTTTGCCTTCAGAATCTCCTCAGGACTCTGTCTCTCTCACGGACTCTGTCTCTCACAGGCCTTTGCCTACAGAATCTCCTCAGTACTTTGTGGTTTTTTACACCCCGAGGTATTTTTTAGCATTTTAGCACTCATTCTACCATTTTACTCTGTGTATGTGTGCGTGCGTGTGTGTGTGTGTGTGTGTGCCCCCAGCCCTAGCTGTGAGAGGGCTGCCTGACTTTTGGGGAGCCTGATTTTTGTGAAATGTCAGCAAACACTCTCACCGTCTATCTCCACAAGCATGAACAAAGAATTCTATTGATTCTATACAATTAATTAATTAACCATTAAATTGTTAAATCACATCTCATCATCCGCAAAGTAACGCCTCCTCATGTGATGTCATCATCTGCAAAGTAACGCCTCCTCATGTGATGTCATCATCTGCAAAGTAACGCCTCCTCATGTGATGTCATAAGACACACCCACATCATGTGACCTTATTGGAATGTTCCAGAATCTTCTAGAATATACTAGACACGCCCACTGCTAGACACGCCCACTGACCCAAACATGAACCTGACCTTTTTGACCTTTGGGTCATCCATCATTTTTGACATAAGGTGCCCCTTTACACTCTCTCTTATGTTGGCATACCATTTTGACATGCCTTGTCTGTTCAAGCCAGCAGTGGAAGTAGAGAGGACAACACACAATTCCCTTGAAAATGTGCCCCTCCCAGTCAAACTAGCTATTCAGCACAAATTCAGTCATCTGACCACTGTATCACTTGCCACAACAGCCTTAATACATGGGACAAAATATGTAAAGGGGATGTTTGTGTCTTTTGGAAGCACAAGTGGACTCCCGGATTTCTGCCAAGTCCTGTACATAGCAATAGTAGACAACAAGGCGTTCTTTGTTCTTCAACCTTTCTCTGCTTGGTATCTGGACCACTACAGATGTTTTGAAGTTTGCAGTGCTGAGGATTCCCAACTGGTTGTGGTCGACCCTGCAGAACTGAACCACTACGTCCCCCTGTCAGCCTACGTGGTTTCAGGCAGACTCCTGATTTCTCTTAAGGCATTTCTGCTACACTGAGGTGATTCTTTTGGCTTATTTGCAGGATAACACAATGCCTTGTATTGCACTCTCCTACAGTAAAACCCCATACTTGGTTGATTACTTACCTTTTCCAATCTGCACTAAATCTTTTCACTAAATCTTTTCGAAAATACCAGATGCAATTGCTTACAACATGTCACACATTCAGTAGTGAGCTTGTGGATCTGTAATTTACAAAGAATGTTCCCAATATTGGGGTATAGGCCTCATGTGGTTAAATGTCTTACCTGGTTGGGGTTCTATGAATGTGATCATGACTTTGCTTTGTTTATCAGAAAACGTGTGTTTGTTTTGTTCTTTGTAGATTCACCATGTTGCTCCGTGTCATCCTAACCGAAGAGGACATTCGAAGGGTCATCATTGAGAACATGCCCGACACGGTTGATGACCTGCACTTGATCCTCAAAAACAAGCTTGGATTGGAAGGAGTTTTGAGGGTACAATTTCAAGATCCAATGTTCAATAATGAGCTTTGCAACTTGAGTAACATGTCAGATCTCCCTAAAGATAAAGTGACTTTGAAAGTGTTCAGTCAGCCTCTTGAAGAACTCCAATTTCATTCAGAAGAACTTCATTATCATACATACTCAACTTTGGACACTGCAAGCTTAATCACATCCCCTGAGTCGAGCCCCAGTCGAGTCCAGTCCACCCCAAGTCGTCGTCGCCAGCTGCCTCTGTCATTTCAGATCCCTACCTTTGCGTTTGATACAGAGCTAAGGTTAAGGCAGGGAAATGAAGCCTTCCAGAAGGATGGAACCCTTCTTGATATCTCCAAAGGTATGAAATCAGACATTTTGGAAAAATTAGCAGAAGCGATTTATGCCTTTAGCCCCTACGTAGAATCTGAGGAAATTGATATGGTGGCGCAAGCCCTCATCGAAAAACATCCATGTCTGAAGGAACCAGAGTCTGTTGCTGGATGGTACTGTTGGAGGTTTAGTTTAAAGTTTAAAATGGGTAACTTCAGACACAAACTAAAAGAGGCTGGATGTCAAGAGCTCAAGATCAACTCACGGTCATCCAGCACATCTGGGAAAAGAACTTTTAAGAAAGCTAGAAAATCAGAAGTCAACTTCATGCCAAACATCCCGGAAGGAAAAACGAATCATTCCCTTGACGAAGAAAGGACAGCAATGCTCACAGAAATGAAGAGGAGGAAGGTTGATTGGACGAAAATTCAGGCGATGATGACCAGCACATTCTCTTTTCGAAGAAAGGAAATCGTTGAGGAGCAGCCACTTGTGACTGTCATCAAAGATAGATGGCCAGCACTGTTCTCTGAACGTCAGGTAAAGTACTTCTCTATTTCAAATGAGTTGAGGAAGATCAGAATAGTGGCTTATTAAGAATAGAAATGTATTAAATTTAATTTTAATTTCACATATAAAGCGCCAAAAACATAACACGTCTCATGGTGCTTTAAGACCATTTCATACTTCAAGAGACAAAAGTTGTTTGATGCTTGTGACTTTTTGTTGCAGGTGTCGCGGCCCTCTGGGCTTTTATAGTTCATCGACAGCAACATAAGAATTACGACTTATGTCATAAGAGATGGAACTGTTTTTCGCGATGTAAATTTTAGAGGTAGTGCTAGGCTAAATCAACAGAATGTTACTAGGACAACAGATGGCGACAGCGTTTTGCACCGCTACAATGTTCTAGATGTACGCAACAAGCTCGTAGACAGCCCTAGCAGACAGAAAATTTGTCTCCTGGTAATGTTTTGTCAAGTTGTTTAAGTTTTGTCTTGAAGTATGAACCGGTCTTTACATAGAGTGGTAACGTTCCTACAGAGCCTAAGAGTACCAGGGGCAAGGAAAACTCTAGAGATATAGGAAGAAACCTTGGGCAGATCCATGACTCAAGAGGTTGACACATCTGCCTAGGGTCAGTTACAGGAAAGTACAGTCTGTATACATGATTAATGAATAGGTTAGTCTGGAACAGAGGATAGGACATGGTGTTAAAGCAACCTGGGTATTGCTTACAGGAGTTTGGATGGTGGTGACATGACCAGTATGATCATGCATGATAGCTGTGTTAAGCAACAAATGATTAATATCAGTGCTATTGAATCCCTTGGCTTGTTATTTGCTTCTTTTATGCCTACTAGATTGAAGCCGAGTTTGCTCGCCTCACCACTGTTGACCTGAAAGGCTGTCTCTTTGCTGGCCTTGACCAGTATCTGCAGAGGTTTATTGATCTCTACAGAGCCAAGACTGGTGTGGTGGAGCTGAAGAAGCTGTTGACAACACTAGATAGTGATGTAAGTAGGCTTGCATGATATTTTAAACAATATGTTTTTATGTTTAAACAAAAGTTATTATAGTAAATATTACTACATGGTGTTGGTTCAGTAACAGGGTTCTCCCAGTTCCTGTCTTTTTTCCTGTCCTCTCTTTAATCAACAGCTAACGTATTTTCACACGGGTCAATGGTGTCATCCAACCAGAAAAAAACACTATCAGTTTAAAATGTATAGTTTTCCAATTTTGTCTGCAGCTTTCTTTGTTTCATGACTTATAATTGCACTTGTTTATCCTGTATCTGTGTCTCTCTCTGGTTGGATGAAATTGGTATATTAGGAACATAGAGCTACAGTATTTAACACTTTCACACACACACACACACACACACACACACACACACACACACACTTTATTTACTGTTAAATACTCTCTTCTGATGCTATCTGATTGAAGCTGTTCCATTGATTGTGTATTGTCAATTGTTTTTAGTATTCCAACCAATGGAAAAGGACCATCGTGCTGATGGGGCTCCCCCACTACCTCAAAGATGTTGCGTCCAACTTTTACAAGAAAGTTCAGGTATAATTTTATATATTTTTTGTCAATGCAGATCATCCCCCCATTCTTATGGATTTACCCTTACATGTACATATCCTGTATTTTAGGACCTAAACAGCGGGTTGGGACCAATCAGGAGTAAATAGCCCTATAGCGCTAACCGCTCCAACATGTGTGTATGTCCATACCAGCATGGCCTCAATGTCATTGTCCAGGCTTCACATAACTTAGATATCACATAACATAGCTTCAGGTCGTCAAGCCAAGTGGCTTAACATTTTGGGTGGGCCAGAATTCAGGGGTCTATAGCCCCAAGTGGCACCAGTTAGCACCCGCACCTGAAGGTGCGAAAGGAATTAGCCTTGGCACGGCCTGGCTAGCTTGGCTTTGGCCCGACGATCTGATGGGGCCTAATGAAAGCACTGCTCATTTCACACTGGGTGTTATTTGTTTTTTGTTTTTTTAATAATTGCCTTTAAAAATAGGTTTTTAAGTACTCAATAGCTCACATTGTGCTTTTTTTAAAAACAATTTTTTTTAATCAATATTGTGAAGTGTTGTGATCTTGCAGGTCAGCTATTTTCACTAGTTTGGGTTCCAGGGAGAATGTTTAGGAACCACTGGTGTCTCATGCTTAATGCTGTTTTGGCCACAACAACAGAATCAATGAAGGTTTATTTTATGACATGTTTGTCCATTTTTTTTAGGCCACAGTTGCTGAGGAGGACATGACGAGAGGAATGACTGTGGGCATCCTCGTGGTGGCAGACGGGAATGATGCTGTTGGTTTCGCTGTGGTCATTGAGGAAGAAATCATCCTTTCGTCGCTCAGTGATTTTCCAACAGCTGTGGCACTTCTGATGGGTCTGCTCTACGCACTAAACATTGACTACCCCAAAGACACAAGGTACACATTTGAAGTCATTCAGAAGGTGCTCATGGACATTGGTGGAGGCCATTGCACTGCGTTGGTTCATGGCTTGAGAAACAGACTCTTGAGGAAAACCATGTAAGCTTAAAGCAGAGTTTAAGCTTTGGCCAAATGTGAACTTGATTGAGAAATGGACTCTTGTTATTTTTGTTAGACGTCTTATAGATTGTGTACTGCAATTGACAATTTAATGACTTGTACAAGTTTACATGCCCACTTTGGAAGGGCACATACTGTGAATTTGTTGGGATATTTACAGTGCGTATTTGGGTGTAGCGACACCGTGTACACATTAACACACACTATATTCTGAATACAGTAGCACAGTGTATTTGGGACACATAACACACACAGGGTGTGTTTATTTGGGGACATAGAAACACACACAGAATGGATTTATTTGGTGGACACAGTAACACACTCGGTGTGGATTTATTTGGGGGACACAGTAACACACTCGGTGTGGATTTATTATTTGGGGGACACAGTAACACACACGGTGTGGATTTATTTGGGGGACACAGTAACACACACGGTGTGGATTTATTTGGGGGACACAGTAACACACACACTGTGGATTTATTTGGGGGACACAGTAACACACACGGTGTGGATTTATTATTTGGGGGATAGCGTAACACACACACTGTGGATTTATTTGGGGGACACAGTAACACACACGGTGTGGATTCATTTTGGGGGACACGGTAACACACACGGTGTGGATTTATTTTGGGGGACACAGTAACACTCGGTGTGTTTATTTTGGTGACAAGGTAACACACTCGTGTGGATTCATTTTGAAGGACAGTAAAACACACAGTATGGATTTATTTGGGGGAAGGTAACACAAACTGGGGTTTTATCCACAGTGTGTATGTGATCAATCTTGTTATTTGTGATGCACTTTTTTGATGCACTTTTTTATTATTTGGTTAATTGCTCTATTATTTGTAACTGGCTGCACATTGTTTAATGCCAAAACATTTGTTTAAGATGTCATCAAAATGGAAAATGTTGCCTTAAATTTCTATAACTTACAATGCAAGATACATTTTAGTATTGGTGATTGCCTAAATAGGATGCATTAAATAACGGATAACACATAGTGAGATGGTACAAATGTTCCATTTTGATGACATCATGTGTTGGTACTGTTTAAATGAGTAGCTCACTCAAAAAATGACTTCTTTTCTATCACTTACACCCCTCATGAAGCCTTCAATTAATTTATTTTTCATTTTTGTTGCATTCCTAATTGAGACAAAAATGTGAGTCTTCTCTCTTGAATCAAATTATTGGCTCAATAATGCAAAAACAAACAATCTTCATGAATTCAAGCCTTCATGGGGTGTGTAACTGATAAAAAATTGTTCCAAAAAGTAATTGTATTTACTCATCTGTTTTTATTAAAGAGGCTTGAGTTGGATCTCAGTGTTTTTGGTTTATGAAGCTATATCGTCAATAAAACAAGAAAGATATTGGGCAGTATTAATTGTTAAATTGTATTAGATGTGTTGCAGTGAAATCATCCAAATTGCAGTGAAATCATCCAAAGGCTTAAGTAGCTTAAGGATAAGTTATATCAACTAAAGATACCAAGTGGTGAAGTTATATCAGCTAAAGGTATCAAGTTATATCAACTAAAGGTATTAAGTGCTGAAGTTAAATCAACTAAAGGTATCAAGTTGTATCAACTAAGGATATTAAGTGGTGAAGTTATGTCAACTAAAATAATCAAGTTATATTAACTAAAGATATCAAGTGCTGAAGTTAAATGAACTAAAGATATCAAGTTATATCAACTAAAGCTATCTAGTCATACAAACTAGAGTTGAGTTGAGTCAAATAGCAAGTTTTATTTGAGTTAACTCCATTGTCTTTGTTGTCGTAACATAAAATTCTTTCGCAGCATGGTTACATAAATATTTAAGTTCAAACAGCAAGTTGGGTTTTACAGTGTAGCAGCCTAACGTGACATCTAACAACTTGATAAAACAAATAGGCCTACATAGCCTAAGCGTGACTTCAGTTTATTCATACATTTATTTGGATAGGCTAAACCAGTGGTCCCCAGACTTTTTCTTCCGAGGACCAGCTCACTATGCCTGGCTCTAAGAGAGGGCCAGAGACTCAGAGTATATCAGTAACCATAAATAGCTTAATGCTGTGAACAACAGCAGTCTACCCTAGTTGAATACTCCATTACATTTAATCATAGGCTACTGCAATTTAATTGTACCATTATTAGCTGCTTTTCTATTGCCATCATGCCATATGAGTGTAAAATGTAGCTCAAATGAAATAATACTAATAAAAAGACTTTAGCATTTCCAAAAGTATTAGCAGGGAGTCCCGAAAGTATATTTCATTCAAAATGTGTGAACTCTGAACTCTGTGTCTTTGCATACACGGCTCAAGTTGTGAACAAGCAATATCCTACAAATAATTTAAAGTTCTTAAACTATGAGAGTTTTAGCCTGGCTAACGTCAGGCCTCATCTCATTGAGATGGGGTCTGGGAACTACACATTCATTCTCTCGTATTTGAGACGTAGTTTACGAATGCCCAGAGCCGTTTATTGGGCACTAAGAATGTCTATCAAATGTGTCTGTATGTAGCTCATAATCGTCTTGCTGTCCCTCCTCCGTTTTGTGGTTCCTTCGTTGAGGTGAAAATCGGGTCCTTGGAATCCAGGCTGCCTAGCAGTGCGGATAAAATCGTGCGCGTAAGGCAGCATGGGGAAACCCAGGCTAAGAGTTTTATGAAGTGCTGGCAAAAACATCTGAAATGACCACCATTCTAACTTTCACTCGCCTGATGAGAACTTTGTGAACTCTTTGTATGAACATTTGAACGAGTGAATAAAAAATAGAAATAATTATCCCAGAAAGTCCCAGAAATATGACTTGAATAAAAGTTAGTTCGTTTTTAACAATTGATTTATAAACTTTTAGAATACTTTGAGCACTGATGCAGTCAGCATAGGCCTCTTACATTGTTTGCAGGTAGGCCTACATTTCAATAATGGGTGTCAGTGCAATCGGACAGAAGTCATTCAGTTCTTTGGCTGTGGACTGTTTAGTCACCGGAACAATAGTGGCAGATTTAAAACTGTGGGGGACTGTTAAAGATGTTGGTGAAGACACCAGCCAACTGCTCCGAGCAGGCTCGCAACACACGTCCTGGGACTCAATCAGGGCCAGCAGCTTTCTGAGCATTCACCCTGCCCAGGATGACGCAGACCTCTGAGGTGGAAAATTGGAGTATTTCCTCGTCCGGTGAAACAGCTGGCTTGAAGGCTGCCTCCTTGTTTTCCCGGTCAAATCGAGCATAGAAGTGGTTCAGCTCGTCTGGGAGGGAAGTAGAGGAGGGTAGGGGAGTGTTGCAGGGGGATTTGTTGGTGATGGTATGTAGGCCTTGCCACATACGCCTGGGGTCGGATGAGTTGAAGTGCTCTTCAATCTTTTTCTTGTAGGAGTGTTTGGCCCTGGATATTCCTTTCCTCAGGTTGGATCTGGCTGAGCT
>NW_027468564.1:17583990-17603990 GCF_046254945.1 Alosa pseudoharengus | reverse complement strand
CTGTAACATCTACTGGCTCACCTCAAGGATGCGTTCTCTCTCCCCTGCTGTACATATTGTACACAAATGATTGCCGTAGCAATTTTGAAAACCGTCATATATTGAAGTTTGCGGATGACAGTTATAGTGAGCCTGTTAAATAGCACGGAAACATCGCATGGTCCTGTGGTTGATTACTTTTTAAAATGGTGTCAGGAATCTTTTTTATCCTTAAATGTTTTAAAGACAAAGGACATGTGCATTGATTTTAGAAGTGTGCAGCCTTCTCCGGATATCATAGTGATTGATGGTCAGACAGTCGAATCTGTAGAGTCTTATAAGTACTTAGGCACTTTTCTTGAGAACAAGCTGACATTTGAGAAAAATACTGACTCGATCTATAAGAAGAGCCAGCAGCATCTTTTTTGTCTTCGAAAACTCTCCAAATTCCAGGTTGACTCTACCCTGATGACTATGTTTTATCGTTCTTTTATCGAGTCTGTTTTTACGTTCTCCTTTATTTGTTGGTTTCAGTCCTTGAGGGTAAAGGAGAGGAACCTGCTGAACAAGGTTGTTAGTGTTAGTAGCAAAATTATTAGGCTTGGACAAGAAACTTTACAGGATCTCTACAACAAACAGCTATTTAAGAAAGCAAACTCCATCTTGTCTGACTGTTCTCATCCTCTACATCAACAGTTTCAGTTTCTACCATCAGGTTCATTGCTCAGACTTCCATTTGCTAAAACAAATAGATTCAAACACTCCTTTGTTCCTTCTGCTGTCTCCCTTCTAAACGCTAGGAGGAAAAGGTAGTTTACTCACCTATGACCTATGTGCACCATGTTATTTATTATATTATGTGTATTTATGTATTTTTTGTAATTTTGTGTGCTCGTACTGCTGCAAAACTAATTGCCCCACTCGGGGACAAATAAAGGCATTGCATTACATTACATTACATTACAACATTGCTCAAAAAGTAACCTTGCGCATCATCATCAGCTTTAAACTACATTCAGTTTAGAGCACCTGCACCTTCCATCAATTATGTGTAACAGTCAGGAATCTCATTCTTAATAATGGTTTTGTGGTGTGTGTGTGTGTGTGTGTGTGTGTGTGTGTGTGTGTGTGTGTGTGTGTGTGTGTGTGTGTGTGTGTGTGTGTGTGTGTGTGTGTGTGTTACCATAACTGAGACTATAAGGTCTGCATCCTATTTTTTCCATAGCATACACAATGTGTTTCAGTCAGACTTGGATTTATATACAGGTCTTGCATCCTTTGAGTGTGTGTGCGTGTGTGTATGTGTGTGTGCTTGAGTGTGTGTCAAGGACTCACTGTGATGAGGAAAGTGTAACAGTCAGGAATCTCATTGTTTATGATGGTCTGCAGGTTAATAGCCTTCAACTGGAACTGAATAGTTACATTAATGAGCCTAAAGGGATAGGAGAGAGAAAAAGAGGACAGAGAAAGAGAGAGGAGAGAGAGAGAGAGAGAGAGGGAAGGGATAGAGAGGGGGAGAGAGAGAGAGAAAGGTAGAGGAAAGAGAGAGAGAAAGGTAGAGGGAAGAGAGAGAGAGAGAGAGAATGGTAGAGGGAAGAGAGAGAGAGAGAGAGAATGGTAGAGGGAAGAGAGAGAGAGAAAGAATGGTAGAGGGAAGAGAGAGAGAGTTTAGAATATCATTTATTCATTCTATTTCTGAATTTATAATTTTTCCACAAAATGTCACTAGTCACTAGTTTCATATTAATATTTACTGATAGCAATAATTTTACGGTTAAAATTAATAATAATTTAATTTCTAGACTAGTTTCCGTTATCCATGTGGCCCTTCTTGGTTTAAAACAAAGACACCCTCCCCTCCCCCAATGAAATGCTAATGTGGTGGCTCAAGGCCTATCAGGTACACAGGACAAAGGATGTTACCTTGATATAATGTATCCATGTGTCATGAAATGTAAATGTATTCATGTCTGGTATCATTGTGATAGTCTCAGTACAAGGATTGTAATGATTTGATTGTGAGAATGTTTGGAACATTCTATAAGTGATATTTCTGATAAGATATCTCTCCTCATGCTATTCAGATAGGTGTGAAGTGGGTGTGAGTAGGTGTGTCTGATACCAAGTGGAGAACCAACCAAGTGGGCTTGTTTTGGCGCCAAAATTCTCCTTTGTTTAACCCTTTCAAAAGTAACTAAACTGCAATGTTTGTCAGATTTAGACTTGGACTTGGCAGACTAAGACTAGAAGGATGTAGAACGGAAGAGAGGAGAAGTTGGCTACAGGCCAACCTAGGCCTTCCAGGCCTGGGCTAGGCCTACATAGACCATAGACCATTTTTTTTGTACCCTCTCTGCTTGTAACAGAATAAACTTGATTCCTGAGTTTTTCCTGAAGTTTGCCAGTCTAAGATTAATATTAAGTAATTATTCACCACAATTACTTTCATTACAAAATGTCTAGTAAGTCAAGCTTTTGGTTACAAAGAATTGTATGAACTTAATTTGTTCTAAAGTCTAATCGTGTGTGTGTGTGTGTGTGTGTGTGTGTGTGTGTGTGTGTGTCAGGCTTGGAATTTCATAATTTTAGGGGCAAGGCCACTTAGCCTACAGTAGGGCACCAAGGCCAAGGTTAACTATAGAGTAGTAGGCTATAAAAATGTCGTATTCACAGCAGTGGACCTGCATCACTGTATGAAACATTACAAAAACATGAAACATGACGTATTACATAGAACTGTAAATTATCTGATTCTAATATTTACAGATTTCTAGGCTATATTTAACATTTACTTTCTATTTGGCCTGTTATGAAATCATCTATTGAACAATTTAAGCACAACTTAGCTTTAAGAAACTCAAATAGCCTACATGCATGCTTAGCATTTTGTGATCATTAAGGCTACTTTGACAAACTCTTAGTCATGCTGCTTTCGAGATGTCTCGTAAATGTCTCGTAAATCCGCCGCCCGAGTTGGAAAGTGTAAATTACCCAGCTTTCTTGCGGCATTTTGGGCAGGCACGCCCACTTTACCTCGGAGTACTTGAGGGTACCCCGAGGTGGACGTACGACCTTACAACAAACATGGCTGCGCCCATAGTTGAGATGAGATGACATGTATTTTTTTGCATATGTAGTGTTGGTCATGTTAAAGTTGATGTAATGCTCTTACACACTAGATTACATTGCTGCTTCAATCCGGTCACCAATTCATGCATTGCACGGTCTTGCCGTGCCTGCAATACAATGTAACAATTTGTTTTCCAGCCATTTAGCTAGAGGCTACATGTAGCACAAAACAATAACAATGACTAGCCTCCTGCTAATGCCCCTCGTGGCTCGAGAGAAAGGCGTTCCTAAAGCCACTCATTGGTACATGTTGTACGGGTGAGTGTACGATGATTTACGAGACATCTCGAAAGCAGCATTAGTTGTATATCCTCTGATTTGAATATTTACAGATGTCTAGGTGATATTTGCAACATTTGTTTTGTATTTGGCCTGTTATGAAATCATTATTTAAACACATTGTGAAACTTAAAGCCCAAAGTTAGGGATATGCATGTAGAAATTTTCTGCAAATTCAAAACCAGATTACTCTGGAACGGCTAGTTTACCTTTGTGTTCGGTAAGGTCTGCTGTTTATTCCGATATATGGTTTGTCATGTGTTGAGGGAAGAGTTCATGAAGTATTCCACCGAGATGAATGAGAGATGGGCGCAGAACTAAAGAATAATATGATTAAATTAAAGTTATTTTTCTCGTGAACCGTTTACCACAGCAACTACCGGCTAACATTGTTTAAAAGCTGAGAAAAAGCTCTTTCATGTGATGTGATGTGATACATGTGGTGTCTGTGTGATGAGTAGGCTACTTCACGAGTAGTTCAACAGAGAAGAATGGGTGAATTTGGACGCCTTCTTGCCGTGCGCAGTCACTTTTCTCCACTGTGCAAAAGACTAAACTAATTTGCGCTGTGAATGCTAAGATTATTTTGACAGGCCAAATAAAAGGCTAAATTTATTTCGCCTTTAGTCGGATGCAAAGCAGAATATTGAAAGAAGGGGGCACCAAGGCCATGGTGGCCTGTGAAACTCCAATTTTAAAAGGGGCATCACGGCCAACGCGTGGCCACCATGGAATTCCAACCCTGGTGTGTGTGTGTGTGTGTGTGTGTGTGTTTGTGTGTATGTTGCTTACTTTATGTGTGTGTGTGTGTGTGTGTGTGTGTGTGTGTGTGTGTGTGTGTGTGTGTGTGTTGCTTACTTGTGTGTGTGTATGTGTGTGTGTGTTGCTTACTTGTGGAACTTGAGTGTGAAGTTTCGGTAGCTATTACTCAGAGATGTAGGAGGGACTGAGAGAGGGTTCACTCCTACGCAATCTACACAAACACACACACACACACACACACAGAAAGAAAGAGACAGACACACATCTTAACATTATCAAAATGCTACACAATATTACACATCCATATTTATTTCAAAATGCATATTTCCAGTTGTGCTAGGGACTGACAACACAAACATGGAAATGTGTGTGTGTGTGTGTGTGTGTGTGTGTGTGTGTTTCTGTCTGTACCTGTGACCACCTCTGGGTCTATGCTGAAAGTGTCGTTTGCTGGGTCGATGCGACCCTTTTTGTAGTACTGCTGGCAAAGAGAGAGGGCGCTGGAGTTCACACCTACGCCATACACATAGGCATACCTGCCCACTGTGGTCTGAGGTAACGACAGATACTGTGAGAGAGAGAGAGAGAGACAGAGAGAGGGAGAGAGAAAGAAAGAAAGAGAAAGAGAGAGAGCGAGATAGAGAGAGAGAGGTTATTGTACATGGGTCATTATATAAATTTCAAGTGTAGAAAAACAACGGTCAACTCTGTTAAATCTGTTATCATCAATCTGTGTAATCCAGTAACAGAATTGACGATTGATGTATACAGGTTTTGAGCAACATATACTGCCATCCAGCCAATGTCTTTTCCAGGGACGACCTTGAATTTTTCAGGAAAACAATGCCAAAATGAATTCTGCACATATTTAAATAGTATTTCTCCATAGAAGAAGAGTCCAGAGGTGCTAAGATGGCCTGTCTGCAGTCCAGATTTGTCAAATTAGGTGCATAATGGAATGAAAAGCATGACTAAGAATACCCCATACTGTTAAGCAACTGAATTCCTATATCGGGGAGTAATGGGACAACATTTAATTCTCAAAACTGTAGCAAATGGTCTCCTCATTTCCTAAACATTTACAGAATTGTGTTAAATGAAGAGGTGAAGCAGCACAGTGGTAAACATGCTCCCGTCCCAACTTTTTTTTAAACATGTTGCTGGCATCAAATTCAAAATTAACATATACTTTCCATGAAACACACTACTGCACGCTAGCCCAGTTCCTTAGTCACCACTACACTACTGCATGCTACCCCAGCTCCATACCCACTACACTACTGCATGCTAGCCCAGCTCTATAGTCACCACACTACTGCATGCTAGCCCAGCTCCATACCCACCACACTACTGCATGATAGCCCAGCTCCTTAACCACTACACTACTGCATGCTAGCCCAGCTCCTTACCCACTACGCTACTGCATGCTAGCCCAGCTCCTTAGCCACTACGCTACTGCATGCTAGCCCAGCTCCTTAGTCACCACACTACTGCATGCTAGCCCAGCTCCTTAGTCACCACACTACTGCATGCTAGCCCAGTTCCACAGTACTGCATGCTAGCCCAGCTCCTTACCCACCACACTACTGCATGCTAGCCCAGCTCCTTAGTCACCACACTACTGCATGCTAGCCCAGCTCCATAGTCACCACACTACCCAGCTCCATAGTCACCACACTACTGCATGCTAGCCCAGCTCCTTAGTCACCACACTACTGCATGCTAGCCACCACACTACTGCATGCTAGCCCAGCTCCTTAGTCACCACACTACTGCATGCTAGCCCAGTTCCACAGTACTGCATGCTAGCCCAGCTCCTTACCCACCACACTACTGCATGCTAGCCCAGCTCCATAGTCACCACACTACTGCATGATAGCCCAGCTCCATAGTCACCACACTACTGCATGCTAGCCCAGCTCCATAGTCACCACACTACCCAGCTCCATAGTCACCACACTACTGCATGCTAGCCCAGTTCCACAGTACTACATGCCAGCCCAGCTCCTTAGCCACTATGCTACTGCATGCTAGCCCAGCTCCTTAGCCACTACGCTACTGCATGCTAGCCCAGCTCCTTAATCACTACACTACTGCATGCTAGCCCCGCTCCTTAATCACTACACTACTGCATGCTAGCCCAGTTCCTTATGAGCCCGAACGTAAGCACATGCCGACACACAGCCATCTATTACCAGTGCTGAGTCCGATTAGAACTGCATCAGCATACAGCATACAGAACCAGCTCAGTCACGGATCAGATCAGAACTACCCCAGATAGCAAAATCAGATTGGCAGATAGCGGAGCGCTGGTGGAATGCCGCCGGTGGCGTGCCACTTGTGGTCGGCCGTTGGACCACCATCTCTTTGAATTGAACTTGTCATGAATATTAAGAAAAGTTAATAAAATGATATATGGAGTATAACTGAACAAATGAAAAAGATTTTAGACCAATAGTGGCAAAATATTGGGCAATTTGTCTGCAACCCGCCAGCGGACCGCCAGAGAACCGATGAGCAAAATGCCAGCGGACTGCAGCTATGCCCCCAATGGACCGACAGTGGTCCGCCAGCCTCTTGCTATCTGGGACATCCCACACATAATAGCAGTTACATAAGACTTGTGGCCATATGGCAGGTATAGTTTACCTCAGGTAAATATTCCCCTTTGTGCTCACAAGTACTATGTGACACAACTTTATTGTCCGTTTTCACGCAAAACAAAATTTCAGTGAAAAATGCAATAAAAATGTCGTATTGTCGCTGATCACCATCTCATCCCTTGGTACATAGATAACAGGAACAATGTGACAGCTGTCACGAGGTCTCACGAGGTCTCACGAGGTCTCGTGAGGTCAGGAGAGCCACAACATAGAAGAGGAGTCAGCGTATAGGTGACAGAGAGAGAGAGAGAGAGAGAGAGAGAAATAGAGAGAGAGAGAGAGAGAGAGAGAGAGAAATAGAGAGAGAGAGAGAAATAGAGAGAGAGAGAGAGAGAGAGAGATAGAGCGAGAGAGAGAGAGAGAGAGAGAGAGAGAGAGAAATAGAGAGAGAGAGAGAGAGAGAGAGAGAAATAGAGAGAGAGAGAGAAATAGAGAGAGAGAGAGAGAGAGAGGCTTAACACTCCTTTATTGAAACATTAAAAAAATATCCACTATACAATAAGTGACATTGACATTGTTAAAAACACATAGAAGCAGTCAGCATATAGATAACAGAGGAAGAGAGACAGAGAGAGAGAGAGAGAGAGAGAGAGAGAGAGAGGGAGAGAGAGAGAGAGAGTGTACAGAAGTAAATATATAGGGTACCTATATACCGAGTACAGTCACAAGAGCACCGTTATATAACAGAGCTGAGAGAGAGAGAGAGGGAGGGATGGAGAGAGAGATAGAGAGAGAGAGAGAGGGATGCAGGGAGAGAGAGAGAGGGAGGGATGGAGAGAGAGAGAGAAAGAGAGAGCACGGAAGTAAATATATAGGGTACCTATATACCGAGTACAGTCACAAGAGAACCGTTATATAACAGAGCTGAGAGAGAGAGAGAGAGGGAGGAAGAGAGAGATAGAGAGAGAGAGAGGGGGATGGAGGGAGAGAGAGAGAGAGTGTACAGAAGTAAATATATATGATACCTATATACCGAGTACAGTCACAAGAGCACCGTTACATAACAGAGCTGAGAGAGAGAGAGGGAGGAAAAGAGAGATAGAGAGAGAGAGAGGGAGGGAGAGAGAGATAGAGAGAGAGGGGGATGGAGGGAGAGAGAGAGAGAAAAAAAATGACAGAACAGGGTGGCCTGGCATGATTTTTATATGGGAGGCCGCTTAGGACATAATTATTGGAACACGTATGCACAGAGAACCTAAATCTGTAGTTGTCATCGCCAATGAAACACGCATGCGCGCGCGCACGCACACACACACACACACACACACAGGTGTCACTGTCCACTTCATCCCCATTACATCTGTCCACTACATCTCTGAAACTAAAATGAACAAAAAAACAATGATTGGTTGCCTTTCAGTGAAAGATGACTGAGTCTGAACACCTGTACCTGATGTACCTGAATGTTTACATTATGGCGTTTTGCCGTAATCATCTATGTTTACATTATGGTGTTTTGCCGTAATCATCTATGTTTACATTATGGTGTTTTGCCGTAATCATTTTTGTTTACACTATGATGTTTTCCCACTATGATGTTTTGCCGCACTGGTTGTAGTTCTCATGTGCTAGCGACCGTAGTTAATTAAGAATTGCAGTATTCTAAGAATTGAGATATGCCAACCAACCACCATAGTTAAGAGTGCGTTATGCCTGACTGTAATGGTGCCGTTTTCGTCAGGAAAGGTTCCTGAACATTAAAAGGCGCTCTAAGCAATGTTGGGTAACATAACATCTGAACACTGTACTACGAAGCGAGGTTACTGGCTTATCTGGGTAACTTCGAGTAACTTGATCACGTGTGGCGTAACTTCCCGATTAACCCGTACTACGAAAGGTGGATATGTTTCAACCGAGGTATGCTGCCATGGCAATTTACGCTGCATCTCAAACCTGCTCCGAGCAGGTTATGTTCTTGGTTAACCCGAGGTTTCCGTTAACCACACCCTTTATAAGTACCACCCCTTCACTAACAAATCGAGACAATGTCGGCGTACCTGGATGATCCATACGACATTGGAGCGCAAATCGTGAGGGGCTCTCTTCGCAGGGCGAGGGGTTTTAGAGACCGCCATATATAGACTATATATATATATATATATATATATATATATATATATACACGATATTCTCTATGAAGATATAGATTGTCAGCCAAAGGAATTCGTTATTAGGCAGAAGTCTCAATGTCACCCGTCATAGCAATGCCCTTACGTGGACATTCATGTATTCCATCTAATCGGTGATGCTGAACATCTGAGCAAGAATACTGTCCGAAAATAAATCGGACATAGGCCTAGCCTACAGTATGCTGAACATCTGAGCAAGAATAGCCTAAAATAAATCGGACATAGCCTACAGTAGGCCAAATAAATTTGTTGAATTGTTGAATTGAATGGCATATTACTGTACCCTGCACATAAAGGCTACACATTTCCACAGCACCATCCAACCGAATGCCTCCCTTCCATAATCGGCCTTCCACTATTATTTGCGATGGCCAACTCCTCTGCTACTGTAAAACACTCTGGTGCCTTACAGTAGTGTTTCTTGTTAGCTGTAAAACAGAGGCCAAGTGAAGGCTATAAGCATACTAGGCCTACATGTTTTCATAATTAAGAAATATTAATGCAAGCTATGACTATATAAACCACTATTCTGAATAATGTGTTTGTTTTCACCTGCTGCCATGTGCATTTGGCAATGGTGTTGCATCTGAAATGTTCACAGGATTAGGCATAGGCTACACTAAATCAGTCAATGGGGGCTACTTAAACATTCAATTATCCTTATTACTGTAATCTAGGGCTATATGCCCACTTCTGAATTGTGTTGCATCTGTAGGCCTTTCTATGAACTCGGCAAAAATAATTCAGTGGAAATGCATGGATTCCAGTTTCTTCCAGTAGCATCAACTGGAATCCATGCATTTCCACGGAATTATTTTTGAAATCTGATCCCTTATCATACCTGTTCATTCTTACTCGTCGCTCGACTTATCGTGACTAAATTCAAGATGGCTGCAAACGGTAAACTTTGTGAAGATACTGTCTGTATAAATCGTCTTGTAAGTAAACTACCAGTGCTTTTTCAAAGTTCTCAATGTCTCGTTTTAAATGTCAGGGCCTTCGGTAGTCTACCAATGAAGTGTGGAGATACATTGAGCCTCGTAAACGGTGTAAAACAGTGATTTATTTGCATGGCTAGCCCGATGCCGAAGCACCACCATTGAAAAAGCTGTTGGTAGCATTGGTTAACTAGCGCCAGATTTTGGAGTGCAGGGGACAAGCCGAGATGGGCTATGAGACATACGTTCACACTCGGTATCATGTTTCAACACACTTTAGGTCAATATCACACCGGAATTCTCCTTTAAGAAAGCATCATTTAAAGCAGTCAATACAATAGCCTACGTGATGTCCACTGAATTATTTAGTTGTGCTTTTGACATTAAATAGGCTATCCTAAACGTAGGCCTACGCATTTCAGTGGTCAGTTAGGCTATTCTCTGCCAAGCAAGGTCTCGGACGCAGACGCTTAAGTATTGCTCTTTTTTTGTTATTACAGTTCTCTCCTCCTCGTAAGCCTCGACTACTCCGCCTCTAAAAAATGCGGTGCTCTTCCTTTCGCCGGTTTCACTCATGGTTTCGACTCTCAATAGATGATGCCTTTATAAGTTCGCCGTGAACACGCACAACTCTAGGTTATCTAACACAGGGTTGATTGAACTAACTGGTAACCGGTGTTTTGGAACCAACAGCTCGGGTTTAGCTGGTTCAGACAACCCAGAGGTTAAGTTTTATCTCAGTGTTTGTTAAACCTCCTTTCTGTAATACCCCTCAGGCCCCTGTTGCCATTCAAACAAAACAGAGAGCTAGCTTGTTACTCCCACCTTCTCCCTCCCGTGCAATTGAAACACTCCTAAACGTGCATCTCATCGGTGATTGGCTGGAACAGTTTGAAATGATTTTATGGTCCAGGCTGGACCAAGATGTTTTTGTTGCTGTTTTTGGACTGTTCACAGAGACTGCATTTTTGTACAGTGTATTGCAATGTGTATTCAGAGCGCATGCAGCTGGCGGATGGTGAAGTGATGTTTGCTGTTTGATGTGATAAAAAAATGTTTTAGCTGTTTTTAGAAGCTGTGTAGCATCGCTTAGAGCACTTTTAAGCCTGGTGTCGTCCCTTCACTCTACTACAACAGACGTACATGATTCACATAAGATGATTACGGCAAAACGTCTTTACATTTTGCATACATGTTTACATTATGAAGTTTTGCCATAGTGTGCTATGTTTACATTCTGACGTTTTGCCGACACTGTCTCTGTTTACTTTCTGGCATTTTGCCATAATCGTCACGTTTACATTATGACATTTTGCCATAATCGTCACGTTTACATTATGACATTTTGCCATAACGGTCTACACTTGAGCTTTCTTGACTCACATCAGGCAGTGACACACACCAGTGAGCCTCTGAAGGGCACAAGGTCAAGGGTCAGAGGTCAGCGAAGCTTAGGTGACCTGAGGTCAGAGGTGGGGTGGAGGTGAGGTTACCTGCTCGATGGCATAAAAGATGCGGTCATAGACGTCGGCCTGCGTGTAGACGGCTAGGGTGTCTCCGGAGCCTTCCGCGTAGCCCCTGAGGAAGAGGTTCTTAAAGGACGCCGTGTTCTCCTCCTTAAAGGTCACCACCATCTGGTTACTCAGACCAAACAACACCAGCTGAGACAGAGAGAGAGAGGGGGGGGGGGGTTAAAGGTCACCACCATCTGGTTACTCAGACCAAACAACACCAGCTGAGACAGAGAGAGAGAGGGGGGGGGGGGGGGAGGTTAAAGGTCACCACCATCTGGTTACTCAGACCAAACAACACCAGCTGAGACAGAGAGAGAGAGGGGTGGGGGGGGGGGTTAAAGGTCACCACCATCTGGTTACTCAGACCAAACAAGACCAGCTGAGACAGAGAGAGAGAGGGGGGGGGGTTAAAGGTCACCACCATCTGGTTACTCAGACCAAACAACACCTGCTGAGACAGAGAGGGGGGGGCGGGGAGAGAAGGAGGAACAGGTGCTTAAAGGACGCCGTGTTCTCCTCCTTAAAGGAACACGCCACCCAATGTCAGTAGTAATATCTGTTCTTACCTTAACTTTCACGAGTTGAGTCATACCTCTCCCGTGTCGGTACGTGCACTCAAACGCTCTGGTGCGCGGCACGAATGTGTTAGCATGTTGCTATGCTAGCGGGCTCAGACGTAGCCAGATGTAGAAGTAATCAAAAACATCCACGTTTTCCCGACTTACAGTTACACGAGTAGTTGATTAAAATGTCTACGGTCAAACAACATGAAACGTGGCGATTTTACAAGCGAATAAACAGGAGAACTACAATGTGTAGTCCTAGGATCTACAATTAGGTGTTAATTAATATTACTATGCTAGGTCGAAGTACTCCCAAGTACTTCTACGTCTGAGCCCGCTAGCATAGCAACATGCTAACACATTCGCGCCGCGCACCAGAGCGTTTGAGTGCACGTACCGACATGGGAGAGGTACGACTCAACTCGTGAAAGTTAAGGTAAGGACATATATTACTACTGACATTGGGTGGCGTGTTCCTTTAAAGGTCACCACCATTTGGTTACTCAGACCAAACAAAACCAGCTGAGACAGAGAGGGGGGGGGGCATAATCATAAAGTTGCTGTGTATGTGTGTGTGTGTGTGGTACTTGAACCATGACTATGATCATCTTGAGAATCTGTAAGCCCAGTTAGAAGGGCTTGCATCCTTTGAGCGTGTGTGTGTGTGTGTGTGTGTGTGTGTGTGTGTGTGTGTGTGTGTGTGATGATCTATGACGATCTGTAGGCCCAGTTAGAAGGGCTTGCATCCTTTGAGTGAGTGAGTGTGTGTGTGTGTGTGTGTGTGTGTGTGTGTGTGTGTGTGATGATCTATGACGATCTGTAGGCCCAGTTAGAAGTGCTTGCATCCTTTGTGTGTGTGTGTGTGTGTGTGTGTGTGTGTGTGTGTGTCTGTGTCTGTGTGTGTGTAGTACCTGAACCGTGACTATGATGATCTTGAGCATCTGTAGGCCCAGTTTGAAGGGCTTGCGTCCCTTGGCGTGGAACTTGTCGCAGGGACTCATGAAGAAATACTTCAACTTCCTGCGAAGTGCTTCCTCTTCCTGTTCTGCACCCACCCAGCCCCCCGACGGCGACAACAGTCTGTCGTCATGGTTACAGTCGACATGGCTGCCCACATTGTTGGAGCCATGGTGAGAGGTAGGAGATGACAGCTTATCCCTCTCTACAGAGAAAGAGAGAGAAAGGGGGGGGTAAGGTGTAAGTCAGCATGTTCTGCGGATATCAAGCAGAAGGGCCGTATATCTTAACAACATATCAATAGATAGATAGATACTTTATTGATCCCCAAGGGGAAATTCAAGGTCTCAGTAGCATGCAGACATCACACACAACATGCACTTACATCAGAAAAAGTAATATACATATAAAAAAAAAACTCAACTGTACAATAAAGACAGTAGAAGATAAACATGATACTAAAATACTAAATACTAAATATACTATAGAAACTAAATCAAATATCAACATAGTGTGCTTAAGGATGATCAAGCATGACAGGGCATGATCCCGACATTTGGAACTCTGAACCTGGACGGCTCACACACTCCCCTCCTACAATTATGTAAGTGAGCTCGTGCCTGAACAGAAGTAGAGAACATGTTGAGATTCTGTTCATGTGCATGTTCAACCACACAGAGATTCTGTTCAAGAAAGACGGTGTCGTTCACACATAAATGTCCTGCATGTAAGCATCATATCTGAATCACCTGAAGGGTCGGACATCTGTTTGACAAAGATCCGCATTATATAATGTGGAGGACATGTCTGAAAACAGTTAAGGAGAGAGAGAGAAAAAATAGTGCTGAATTCAACAATAGGATGTCAAGCTCCCATATAAAAATCAGTCAATCTCATACACACACAGACACACACACACACACAGACACACACACACAAACAGCACTTTCCACCGAGTGCTTGAGGGAGTGTTCATGGGACACATAATATGAGAGATATCATTGGCTTCCACAGGCTCAGATGTCAACCTGTCAATCTGAGATGACAGACCAATCAAGAGTGAATGCCTGAAAGACCGCTGCAGAAGTTCAACATGTCACTCAGTCTTAGACACACACACACACAGCAATACCTGTCATCCCAAACCATTCACACCTTTTCATTTCACTGTTGTCACACAGATACCTAGAATCTCACTGTATTGTCAATCACATTCTATGTGACAATTTAGTCACACTCACACACACACACACACACACACACACACACACCCACACACACACACACACACACACTCTCACACACACACACAGGTTTTATCAATGATCGGAGACATTCATTCTTTACACATACCAACAATTATTCCTTTGTGTGGGTTCAAGCTTTATCAGCGATCAACAAGCCTTTTCACACACATACCTGTGCTGCATAAGTGACAGGTGGTGTGTGTGTGTGTTCATTTCTGTTAATTTGAAGATTGGCATATTCCTTTCCTGTTGTTGAACTTCCTGTTTCATGTCCCCCAGTACACACAGCAAATGCCAGAGTGTTATTTTCCCAGAGTATGAGGTTAAAAAGTATAATTTTTTACACTGTGGAGTATATTGAGGATTTTGTACACTTGTCAGTGTGTTTTATATAGTTTTAACGGTGTCCATTCTTTTGCCAGTGTTGGTCCAGAGTTTATTTCTACTGCTCAAACTCCCAGGGTGTCTATAATCTGATTGAGTCCTTAGCGTTCGCATATTACGTCATCACGTCATCTCTGTCTGGATAAGTGAAGTCGCCTGAGAACAATGGCTGCCTGACTTCGGCGAAAGAAAGGTAAGGTGAAAGGCAAAATGTAGTTTGTCTGAAGAGTTTTCTTTGCCCAGCATTTGTAACTTTCTTTTAACGTTCCTGTCGTGCATGTTTAAACGTAACGTTTGTGCTAAGGATTTACTGGGTTCACGAGGTGGAATTCCTGTGTTAACGTTACTAACATATGCATATAAAATCTAACCAAACTCTTTTTTTGATAAATGTTGGGATTTGCTCGCCATGATTGAATTAATTTGACGTTCGTGCCGTCAAACACTGGTGAATTTAAGTGTTGGTCATGTTTTACTTTTTTGTAAGAGACTGGGTTAACGAAGCTAGAACTAGTCTAGCATTCTACTGTGAAGTTTCCAGGTTATTTTAACTTAAGGTAGCACGCTAGCATAACGTTAGTTAGCTCACCATCAAGCTTATATCAAAGCCAACAAACTCTCAATGGTACTCTCAATCTGTATTTCTTTATATTTTGGGGATAAATATTATCTTTAAAGTGGTACATTTTACCTTATCAGGTGCTGAAAGGACACTGAATCAGAGTTTTCATTTTATTATTTCAGTGTTGCAGAAGTTACTATTACAGGTGTTGAAGTTACTCAAAGTAGTGTCAAATGATGCCTCTGAAAGAGTGCATTTGAACACTTGTGGTGTTAGAAATTTAACTCTGTGATAGTGTTAATATTTTAACTCTGGTGTCCAGTGTTGGGAGAACACTGGACACTTGGACCCATATATACCCCGAAACGGGTGTAAAATGTACTCCTACAGAGTATCATTTACACTGTCCAATTTGCTGTGCAGGGTCACACACGGAACCCCTGACTGTGAGTCAGAGGTCGGGCCAAGACCCTATTGGCTAATATCTGGTGTTCCGCCATGATATCACAAAGGGAATCTTTATGCCAGAGGTCGTCAGACACTAAACGTTACTGTATTTACTGTGATTTAATGCAATATTTTACATAGATCTCTCTAATCTAAATGACTATTTTTTTTTTTTAAATCAAGTGTTTGTTATTTCGTTATGTCCATTTTATTTTTAACTCTACTGAAGGGCCAAAACATAAAATATACATCAGCCTACCTTTGTTAGAAGCTCATTAAGTAAATTGTTCAAAAACATTATGTATTAACAGCATATCTGCATTTCCATTATATATATATATATGATTCTTGAGATAAAATATATATATATATGATTCTTGAGATAAGGGACAAAAAATGTCCTTCATCAAAATGTTGCAATTTCCCTTTTGGCTATATTTATATTATTTCATAGTAATTTCATAAAATACCGGCATGAAAGCCCATGCAAATGAACTTGTCTTCCGCAGAGGTTACAGTATCAAACTGCAAAAATAAAGTGTTTTAAAATGCCCAAAATTCACAAATATGATTATGAGGTTAATTGGATGGCTTAATAAAATATCACAAAATACTTAAAGTGAACATTGCATTATTTTATACATTAATAACAGCCTTTCAAAATCTGTCCTCAATTAATGTCAACTCCGTCAGATATTTTTCAAATTCTAAATAAATAGGGCATATTTTGGTCAGCGTTAACCCTGAGGACCCCCTTTGACTTCTTTCTGTTGATGGATGCAGCAGTCCAACACATGGTCTCGTAAGTGTTTTAAAAAAAAAAAATATTCAGCAAACACGTTTAAATCCCTGTGGTCACAGCTTTTATTTGTCAACACTGTCTTCAAAGTAGAGCTGAATTCAATTAAAAAGTTTGAAATAAAAGTTGGTATTTTGGTTTAGTTTAGTGGCAGTTGGCAACTGAGGAAAATCAAAATGGCTACCATCTACTACACATTATTAAGTTTAAAAAAACATGTTGTTTTGTCAACTCCGTCAGACGTCAACTCTGTCAGATATTTTGTCTGACGGTGTTGACATGTAAGCTGACGGAGTGGAAAAGTGCTCCTAAATACTCATTAAGTAATGTATAACAACTACATAACATGATAATATGATCTAAGTATGCATGTTGATTAACTTAAAACATCTTAATATACCCAAATGCCAAATAACTTATAATAATAACTCATAAAAGCATTGTTTTTATCTGTACTCTAGGCAGACATGGCTAGACAAAAATTGTCAGTGTAGGAGCAAAAACAAAGAAACAGTACCAGAGAAAAGGGAGAGAAAGAATTAACAGTGACCCAGAAAGCAGAAGGGACAGTTAGACAGTAAACAGCAGTTAGAAAAGGAGAGACAGCAGGAATGGCGGAAAAAGAAGGCTCAAATAGAAAAGTAAAATGTCAAACTAAAAGATAAAATGATTGTAGATTCTCCATGAACAGATACAGAGAGGATGATAACGGGAAGCCACATCGGAACTCCAACATTAGGAGATATCTTCTTTTCCTGAGAGCTGAGAAGGAATTATACAACTCATGTGCCACAGAAACGAGCCGATCAGGTCACAGACAACTGGCATTACACTGCAAAAACTGTGTATGTAATAAAATCTAACCAATATTATTAATCTTATATCAAGATACAAAACTAGTTTGTATTGTTTTCAGTATAAAGAGACTTACCTAGCACTCTCATGAAATCATTTGACTTAATTTAAGAAATGTTTGACTTATTTTAAGACATCTCATCCTGAAAATAAGCACATTTTTCTTCCAGTGTGTTAAGCAAATTTGTCTTAGTTCAAAGTTATATTTATGAAGCTTACCAAGTCTTTTAATACTGGTAACTTTGATTTGGTTGTTGTTGTTATTGTGTTTTTGTTCAAAAGACTAAGTTTCAAATCTTAAGTTTCTATTTTTATACATTTTATTTATCAGAACTTTAATATATTTCGATGTTCCTCTGTTCCACTTTGACATGTGAGTTTGTTTTTAAAATGCATTATCATATTATTTTAGTTAATACTCATAAATAACTACAAATAACTAATGTTAGGGAAATCTGTTAATGTTTTGTTGCGCGTTTCTGAAAAAAAAAATATATAATCGGCCGATATATCGGAATATCGGATTTTTAAATAAAAAAATATTTGTATCGGTATCGGCCTTCAAAATCCTTTATCGGTCGGGCTCTAATATATATATATATATATATATATATATATATATATAGTATACTGGACACTATGGACAAAAATGTGGTGTGGTCTCATTCTGTGTTATAGAGCAGCGTTTCTATGGGCCGCGGACCCGTTATCTCGTGCTACGGTCTGAGATGTGTTCCGCGCGACACGTTCTGTGTTATAGGGTAATGGGTGTGGAGACGGAACTAGAGCTGCAGAACGTAATGATTGCATTTCATGTAAAGTCACGTTGATTTTCTCGCGAACCGTTTATCACAGCAACTGGTATAATGCCATCGGAAAGGTAAGATCGTGCTCTGTCAGGTGATACGCATGTGACCAGTGTGATGATAACTTTGTGAGCAACAGAGAAGAATGGGTATGAGTCGCAGATCATTTCTCAGGGGGTTTCAAATTCAAGAGGGGGGTTTATCTCAGGGGGGTTTATCTCTGGGGAGGTGCTGCCTCGTTTTTTCACTTTTTTCCCTTTGTCAAAGAAATCCGATGAACACGAGAAGGCCTAGTGATAGCCTACATCAGATGGCTTAAAGATTAGGCCCCTCTGCATAGCATTCAGTAATTTGCATGCAGTGTTTGTCTGTCAGGTTAAAATACTATGACTAGGGCCTTGTTGATGGGGAAACACCAAGAGACACAAAAAGTATGTGTCAGTGAAGGTGTGTGTGTGTGTGTGCCTGTGTGTGTGTGTGTGTGTGTGTTGCCTGATGCAGGCCCATAAATCAGTGAGATAACTGTGCATGCCAAGTAGAGGTACAAACAGTTTGTCACAGGCAATTTACAAAGTGAAAATTAGAAACACACACACACACACACACACACAGCCTGTCACAGGTCATTTAGGTTGCAAATCATGATATAGTGCAGGAGAGTTGACTCTCTAGGAAGAGAGAGAGAGAAAGAGAGAGAGAGAGAGAGAGAGAATGAGTAGACTCATTTAAAAGGCAGACAAAGCACAAAGTCTAAAGTCTAACTAACTAACTGAAGCACATTTAATAACAAGGCAAAATCAGTTCAATGTCCCCACACGATAACTTTAGCTAATAACTTAACATTAGTGACCAAATAAAATGTATTATTATTATTATTATTATTATTGTTATTGTGCACAAGACATTTTACTCATTGAGTGACTGCTTTTTGGCCTAAACTGAAATTAGGGCCCAATATTTCAAACCAAATCTAATTTACATAAATCCAATGTTTAAAAATATGAAACGCTTGTTTTAGTCTATGTGCACGCATGTTGTGCGTGTGTGTGTGTGAGTGTGTGCACGCATGTTGTGTGTGTGCGTGTGTGTGTATGTAGGTGCCTTGCTCAAGGGCACTTCAGCCACGGCCCACTGGTCGGGGCTCGAACCGGCAACCCTCCGGTTACAAGTCCAGAGTGCTAACCAGTGGGCCACGGCTGCCCTGGTGTGTGTGTGTGTGTGTGTGTGTGTGTGTGTGTGTGTGTGTGTGTGTGTGTGTGTGTGTGTGTGTGTGTGTGTGTGTGTGTGTGTGTGTGTGTGTGTGTGTGTGTGTGTGTGTGTGTGTGTGTGTGTGTGTGTGTGTGTGTGTGTGTGTGTGTGTGTGGCTGAAACGATTCATCGAGTTACTCGAATAACTCGATTACAAAAATTACTCAAGGCAAAAACCCTGCCTCGAAGCCTCATTAAATTCCTATGACGCGCAGGGATCTGATTGTTCCACACGGACCGTTGTTCAGGAAGCACACCACTAGCGCGTGAATCGTGATATATTCTGAATTTAGCTGGCACGATGGCGGAGTCAAGATGTCCATAAATGGCAGAGATTGTCTAAAGTTTTCAAGTTTTGGGATCATTACATACTCAAAAAGTGAAAGAACAAGAATCTGAACATCCACTCCATGCTGTTTCACCAAGTGTCAATAAAGTAGGCCATCTATCAATCTATCTAGCCTATATATCATCTACGTAGCCTATAGCCTACCTACATTGATGTTGGCTGATTTTAATCACATACTGTATTTGTAGCGATGTTGTGATATAATGTTTAGCTTTGATGTTTTTAAGTAGTAAACTTATTTACATTCAATTGCAATTTCCCCGAGCGCCGCCATTGTAGCAGGCAGCTCACTGCGCCGGGATTAGTGTGTGCTTCACCTCACTGTGTGTTCACTGTGTGCTGTTTGTGTTTCACTAATTCACTGATTGGGTTAAATGCAGAGACCAAATT
>NW_027468564.1:17576490-17578990 GCF_046254945.1 Alosa pseudoharengus | reverse complement strand
ACTCCAGGAGCTACCATCTCTAGTTCACATCTATGTCGGCCTGTCCACACACACACACACAGTTAGTGTCAACTCCAGGAGCTACCATCTCTAGTTCACATCTATGTCGGCCTGTCCACACACACACACACACACACACACACACACACACACACACACACACACACACACACACACACACACACACACACACACACACACAGTATTTTATCCTGCAGTCCATCTCTATGTGCATCTTTGTCTTGCTGGGGTAAACAGGGACCGGGCCAAAGCAACCAAGAGAAGAGGTCAAAGAAAAACGCTGACGCTTGATTGGTTGAAGAGGTCAGCAGCAGAACGAAGGGAGAAATACTGGCGTGTGATTGGGGCTAGTGAAAAATACTCTAACTCTGTTCCCCTGACCAGTCATTTTGGTGAAGGTCAACAGAACATGTGTAAATATATCATGTCAAAACATAGCAAAATGTTTCAGCTTAAACAGTGGTGACCCTTACAAAAAAATTTAAATGTTTGCGGCAGATTTGCAGCAAACTTGTGGGTGATTTGTGGGAAACAAATGAGTTCACTAGAAAATATTGCTTAGCCAATAATGGCAAACTTCCAGTGAACTTCTGGTGACAAACCTAATTTGCATATGGAATTGTGGCAAATTTCCGATACTGGTGTTTGATTGGCTGGTAAAGAGATTGACAGATTCTTTTTTGGTTGGAATCATGGCTGGATTAATAGACCCTTCAACTGCATGAACAAACAAACAAGTTTCTTCCTAAGACATTTCTAAGGCACAGAAAACAACATTGAACTGTTACTTGGGGACAAACAAAAGCAAAAAAAGTTGTTAAATTGTTAAAGCTACATTGTATAATTTTTTGGTTCGATTCTTAGCAAAAAACAATATGTGCTCATTCATGTGTAATTACAACGCCAAATCATAAAAAGTTGGGACACTGTTTTACTGAAATATTAAAGGTCTTCCCTGGAAAAAAAGCATTGCCAGGATGGCAGTATATGTTGCTGAAAAACTGTATACATCATTCCGAATTGATTGTGCCTTGTCAGATGTGCAAGATGCCCATGCTGTAGGCAAAATTGCACCTCCACACAATCATATATGTTGGGTTTTGAATTGAGGACCAAAACAATTTGAAAAGGTTGGATGCTTGGATGATGAGTCCATGATTTCCAAAAAGAATTGCAAAGAATTTAATTGGTTTAATCACAGTATTGTATTCTGTAGTAGTAGAAGTAGTATTGGTATTTCTGGTGGTAGTAGTAGTGGTATTTCTGTATCATGTCTAAATACAATTTTGGCTGTTGCATAGTAAAGTTTACTCTAGCATTTCTGAATTGAGTATCAAACTGTGCTCATAGACAATGGTTATCAGAGGTTTTTCCTGAGAAATTCTACCTCTGCCTTTCACGTTTGTCGGTCAGTTACCAACCACAGAGTTGTGCTCGCAGGTGCCGGGAAATGATCTCCGACTCTTCATACGGGGATAGAAGACCACGTTAGCGTTAGCTTGAACTACATATCTTGATCTCTGACTCTTCGTACGGGGATAGGAGACCACAATAGCGTTACTGTAGCTTTAACTACATATCTTGATCTCTGACTCTTCATATGAATAACGTTAGCAGTGATAAGCTGCTCGATGAATATAAGCAAAAATAACATATCCATAACAACATTCTTCATCTTGCATGAAGTATATGAGCTATACTTTCACAGACTAAATTACTAAATGCATAACCTCATTAAAGAAGGACTACTCGATAAAGTAGTGTATGACATCTTGTAATGTCAGCTAGGACATTTATGGTGAGGCTAATTCCTTAGCTAGTAAATCACGCTTGCAGTGGGGGTGGGGCTGGAGTGTGTTGCAATCTACCATTTCACCACTAGATGGGAGAAGAATTAGCCCATAAGATTACACAATGTTAACCTGATTCTCACCAGATGAATTTCGTTCCGCCTAGCTCTGCCTAGCTCCACTCACATCCATCTGGGATCGCTTCCGTTGGGTGTGATTTCGGCACCAGATTTTATGGTAGAGCCAATCAGGACGCAGGGCGGGAGTTTCATAGATGTGACGTAGCGGAGAAGCGACTATGAGACTGTTTTGATTCAGACAACAATGGCGGCTCGCCTCTAGGAAGCAAGCGTCAACATTGATGCTGCTATTTCAGGGATGTCAAACTCAGGCCCTCAGGGCTGCTTATTTGTGGCCCGCGAGGTCATTATTCAATCTGTATTAGAAGTGGCCCGGCGCGTAGTTTATACAGCGCATCCGCGTTAGAACTGGCCCAGCACGCTATTTTATTCAGCGCATTCACCACGTTGAACGTGAACTGTCATGACGTGAACGTGAACTGTCATGAGTTCATGACGTGAACTGTCATGAACTGTTAATAGTTACAATTTTGATAGTTGTTAAATGTTTTATAGTTCACCTGCAAAAATAGG
The DNA here is from genome assembly GCF_046254945.1 of Alosa pseudoharengus. Lineage (NCBI taxonomy): Eukaryota > Metazoa > Chordata > Actinopteri > Clupeiformes > Clupeidae > Alosa > Alosa pseudoharengus. The sequence goes on along the minus strand of NW_027468564.1, from coordinate 17,576,526 downwards.
CCAATATATTTTTTCTATTCAGATATTCAATATATT